>NW_004949201.1:306222-312354 GCF_000317375.1 Microtus ochrogaster
CTTTCGGGACTTGGCTCCAAGATGACCAAAAAAAGGAGAAACAACGGTCGTGCCATAAAGGGCTGCGGCCATGTGCAGCCAATTCGCTGCGCCCACTGCCTGCCCAAGGACAAGGCCATTAAGAAGTCCGTCATTCGGAACACTGTAGAGGCTGCTGCCGTCAGGGACATATCCGAAGCAAGTTTCTTCGACGCTTATGTGCTCCCAAAACTCTATGTCAAGCTGCATTAGAATTTAAGCTGACATAGAATTCTCTATGCAGACAGGCTGGTTTTGAACTTTCTGCCTTTGCCTCCTGAATTATGGAAATAAAAGCCTGTACCATGCTCAGCTTCCCTGTTGATTTTTTTAAATTATTTTTAATATATTTATTCAGGTGTTTTGCCTGAGTGTCTGTGCACCATATGGGTGTGTAGAGCCCACTGAGGCCAGAAAAGGGCATTGACTAGGTCCTTGGAACTGGAGCTACACACAGTTGTGAGCTGCCATAGTGGGTGCTGGAAATCAAACCTGGGTCCTCCGGGCTAGCAGTCAGTGCTCTTTTTTGTTTGTTTGTTTGTTGTTTTGTTTTATTTATTTCAAGACAGGATCCCACTATATACCTCTGACATGGAACTCACTATGTAGACCAGGCTGGCCTGGAACTCACAGAGATTTCCCTGCCTATGCCTCCCGAGTGCTGGCATTAGAGGCATTCATCACCATGTCCAACTTCCCTGGTTATTTCCACAAAGCCTTTGAGTAAAACATCCAATTGATCTGTAGGCTGGGACTTCTTGTGATTCCTTTTTAACCCCCAATTTTCCTTCTTTTTCTTATTTTACATTTTATTTATTTATTTATTTATTCGTTATGATTAGTTATGTGCTGTGTGTATATGGCTGCGTGGTTTGTGTGCAGCACATTAGTGGAACTGCCCTCAGAATCCAGAAGGTGTTTTTTTTTTTTGTTTTGTTTTTTTGTTTTTTTGTTTTTTTTTTTGAGACAGGGTTTCTCTGTATCCAGAAGGTGTTGAATCCCGGGAACTAGTTCTAGGTGGTTGTGACAGGTCTTATGGATAGCCCTGGCTGGACCTCACCTGGTGTCAATCCTGACCTTGCCTCCTCCAGTGCTGAAATTACAGGTACTAGCTACTGTGCTTGGCGTTCTCTAGAAAACTTTTCTTTCTCTACTCTAGGTAAATGTGCCCATGACAAGCATGGTGGCGCACACCTTATTCCCAGCATTCGGGATGCAGAGGCAGGCTAATCTCTGTCCAAAGCCCCGGTCTATATAATGAATTCCAAGTTGGCCAGGAAGATAGAGAACCTGTCTCAGAAAACCAAAAAGAAAGAAAGGAGGTTGCAGCCACAGCATGTTTAGAAACTTTATTGTTGCCAACTTTATTTTCCCCAACATATGGGGCTCAAATTGAGGCAGCTTTGCTCTGTGTAGGCCACAGCCTTCCCAGCACAGCTAGCCTGAAGGTATTACAGTTCCCTGCTCACCTGCTATGACATTAATATTGTCAACTTGACCGGATCTAGAATCTCAGGAGATAAACTCTCGCATGTCGTAAGTGATTATGTTCATCCCAAAGACGGGAGGAGAAAGACCACTGACCTAAATCATCATGGCCAAAATAATTAAAGCAAGTAATTAATTAAAGCAAACTTTTTATTCCTGGACACTGACTGCCTCCCCCTAAGGTGGGGTTCGAAAGGTCAGCCTTGGATGTAAGAAAGACAAGGCTTTTATAGCTCAGGGGTTGGGGGTTTGGGGCTTTGGTGAACAAAATAGATTGAGTTAAAGGAGCAGAACGTCCTAACAAGTTATTCCTACCAACATCCTGAAACAAAGACATGGTTGCAAGGTGGGCGCAACAAGGTAACAAGGTAGCCATAACAACAGGTAGTCTTAGGTGGTCATATAACCTTTTGAAACGAAAGTACGGTTGCAAGATGGTTATCAACAACTTTTTTGTTTTGTTTTGTTTTTCGAGACAGGGTTTCTCTGTGGCTTTGGAGCCTGTCCCGGAACTAGCTTGTAGACCAGGCTGGCCTCGAATTCACAGAGATCCACCTTCCTCTGCCTCCTGAGTGCTGGGATTAAACGTGTGCGCCACCACCGCCCGGCTATCAACAATTTTTGAAACACATGCATGATTGCTATTCCTGGAACAGGCAGTCCAGACCATTTGTAGTTAAGGTCACAGGTGGGGCACTGTCCAATCCTTGAAAAACAGAGGTTTAATCATAAACAGGAATGAACCTGGTTCATCTTTACTGTAAAATGGCTTTTAAGCCTAAAATGGAGGCAGGCTGGTTCTCCAGTTATCCACATCAGGTTAGCCTCTGGATGTGCCTGGAAGGGATCTCCCAAATGACGTTAATTAGGGTGGGAAGAACCACTTTAATTTTTGGTGGCATCATTCCATGGACAGGGGTCTCAGACTTGGTCAGAAGGAGAAAGCTGCTGAACACAAGTCATCATGGCTCTGCTTCCTGCTTGGTGATGCAAGGGGACTGGTCAGCCTTCTGCCCCTGCTGCCAGGCCTTCCCCTCAAACTGTGCACAGAAGAGTCCTTCCCCTTTCAATTTACCTTCTGTAAAGGCATTTAGTCACAGCAATGACAAAAGTAACTAACACACCAAACATTTATTTCCTTGCATGTAGAGCCGGGGTTAACTTCTGACCCCGTCCAGAACCTGGGCTCTTTAGGGGCTGGATAAGTTTAATCATGCGTTGTGGAAGGACACTGTGCTCCGCAGTGGACGGCACATAACCCCATGACCCCCTAAGATTATATTGCCTGAAATATCTTGTTGAATCAGAAAACATAGATATGTTGAGAAAGCATCCGATCAGCATATGAGCATACCTGAAAGACATTTCCACTAGTCAAATCTCCAACCACCAGGGGATTCAAACTAAATTATGAGAAAGAGACGGCTGTGGTGGTGTGTACCTATATATAATCCCAACACTGAGGAGGTGGAGGACATAGGAGAATCTTGAGTCCCAGGTAACCCTGGGCTACATAGTAAGACCTGGTCTTTAAAATAAATAAACACTGGGGAATGGATCAGCAATTGAGAGCACTGGCTGCTCCATTCCTAGGACCCAAAAGCATCTGTAACTCCAGTTCTAGAGAATCCAACACCTTCTTATGGCTCTGTGGGCACCAGGCACACAAATGGTACTCACACACACACGCAGACAAGAAAACCATCCACCTAAAGTAATTTTTTTATCTAAAAGTGTAAATATAAATCTACATATGCATATGAATGTGTGCATGTATGCGGGAGGCACGGAGCAGTACTAGGGTGACCTGTACTGCTTACAATAGCAAACACACATTGTCGCTTCAAAGGGAGAGGTTTTCCTTTTCAGCCCAGAAGACTGGGGACAGATGTGGTGAACTGCCTGGTGACCCGTGAGCTATCTGATCTGTGTGGCTGAGACCACACCCAATCCTACCCCTAGACCCTTATCATAAGCTTGTCAATCTGGGAACCCATCTTTATGATGTCACATGTAGTCAGTAGACTGACCCCATCTTTATGGAAGATGTCACATGTACTTTACAAAGGGTTTCAATGTGGTCACATCTTAAGCTTTTTTATGCACATGGGATTGAGTTATTGTCATCAGGAACGATTTCACAAAAATGTGCTGTGCTTAAATTTGCCTGAAAAAAGTGACTTGGGGTCAGACTTTCTAAGCTTGAACCAACACTGCCTGGCTCCTTAGTCAGGCAGAACTGAGCTCCTTTCTACTCTGCTGGCCGATGTCCCCTACTAGGTCCTGTCGTGTAGTCCCTGTTCTCTGGCTGGCGGAGGCTGTGGAAGCTGAAGTTTACCTGAGGGAAGAGGGTCACTGGGGGCCAGCCTCTGAAAGTCAGACTTTGCCCTCAGTTCCTATGTTCTGCCTGTTCCATGGCCCACGGTGTGTGAACAGCCTCCACTACACACTTGGACCTCCTCCCAGTCTTCTGGCCAGGATGGGGTGCACCATCCTGCAATCCTGAGCCCGGATCCCCTTCCCGTCTTTAAGCTATACCTGTTGGGTATTTTGGCTGCCATGGTGCAGAAATGGTGAGCACAGGCTAAACGTCAGGAGTCCCATCTGTTCTCTTTTCCTTTCTGATGCTGCAATAAAACACTGCAGTAAAGCTAGTAGGCAGAAAGGGGTCATTTCACCAGGTCATAGTCCACGAGGGCAGTCAGGCCAGGAGCTCAGGCAGGAACGGAGGAAGAGCACTGGCTCCTTCAGGCTTCTGCTTAGCTAGCTTGCTTTTCGTTCTGTCCTTCTTTTTCTTTCTTTTTTATTATTTATGTTTTGTTTTGTTTTATGTTTTAGAGAAAGGGTTTCTCTGTGTAGCCATGGCTGTCCTGGAACTCACTCTGTAGACCAGGCTGGCCTCCTCTTGCCTCCGCCTCTCAAGTGCTGGGATAAAAGGCATGCACCACCACTGTCTTGTTTAGCTAGCTTTCTTATATAACCCTGAACCTCCAGCCTAGGGGATGTTGCCCTCTTGACAAAATAACCCCCGTAGTCATGCCCACAGACTGACCTGATTTGGGCAATATCTCAGTTGAGACTACACCTTCTCAGGACACTCTTGGCCTTGTTGAATTGACAGTTAAAGCCATCCAGTACACTACCATGGGCTCCCAGCCTTGTTAAGTTTGCTAAGCAACTGATGGGACTCAAAACAAGCTCTAGGGACGGAATCTTGTAACTTCCACTCTGTGTGGTATGTTTGACTGCTGGTGTGTGTGTGTGTGTGTGTGTGTGTGGTGTGTGTGTGTGTGTGTGTGTGTGTGTTTTCCTGGTGATTGAACCTAGTACAAGGTACTTGCCAAGCAAGTGGACTATTGCTGGGCCACGCCCCCAGGAAGTTCAGCTGTTTGGAAGCTCTCCCAGTTCAGTCCTTTTGAGGTTTTATGAAGGCTGCACAGGCAGGATTGTTAGCAGATTGGGTGGGGAAACCACGAAAAACCTGTTGGGTCAGTTTCTTCCTGGTTGCCTCGCAGCATTCCTTCCTACAGGGAAAGGGACAGGATGTGCAGGGATGCAAGGTCTTTTTGAAGCAAGGGTTAAGTCCCCCCAGTGAGAATTTACTCCAAACACTTAGAGAATAAGGAAAAAAATCTCTTTAATAGTCTCAATCCAGCCAGGCAGTGGTTGGTGCACACCTTTAATCCCAGCACTCAGGAGGCAGAGGCAGGCGGATCTCTGTGAGTTCGAGGCCAGCCTGATCTACAAAAACTAGTTTCAGGACAGGCTCCAAAGCTACAGTGAAACCTTGTCTCAAAAAAAACAAAAAAAAAAACAAAAAAAAAAAACAAAAAAAGTCCCAAACCAGTCCCAAACAGACATTAGTAATGGATTACACAGGATTTAGGTTTTAACATCCCACATACACTGTTATCTGTACATCTCCTTAAGGGTCCAACTCCAAGTTACGCCCAGCAATTAAACAGAGACAAGAGACTATAAACCTGACCATTTTCAGCAATTGAAAGATTTAAATAGCAAAGTTATGGTCACAATTCCTTTTGAAATATACTTGTACGGTTCCTTGTGCGTTGGCGTTACCCAGGGCACTGCCTGGCAGAATTACCTCATCCAGATAAGAGAACCAGGACTTAATGGCAAACTAGAACTCAAGGGTGGCTGCTGTCCCTTTGAACTGCCAGGTAGAGGCATGTAGAGCCGAACAGGCAGCAATCTTAGTGGACAAATCTCAACAGAAACAGTCTGAGCAAGCCGAAACTGCAATTATGTTGAAGGTCCACCATTTTCCCCACAGTTTGACAAGTCAGGCTAGTCCACTATCTTATCATATTAGAGACAGCACAGCTGTAAGTGAGTCCGACCTTGTGCAACCTAGACTTTCCTAAGCAAGTTTATTGGTGAATCCTTGTAATGTCAATTTATTACTCTCAGTTTCTATAGTACCATTGAGACCTACTACTCCAGGAAATAAGTCAGGGTTACGATTCAGGAACGGTGGACAAAAACATAAGCAGACATTTTGTTTTGTTTTTATTGAGTTAGGGTTTTACTATGTAACTCCAAACTGGCTCTCTGCCTCAGCCTTTCAAGGTCTGGGATTACAGGTTTCACACCTTGTCCATTCTC
>NW_004949201.1:313088-314110 GCF_000317375.1 Microtus ochrogaster
AGTGTAGGCTGACACTGGAATGCTCTTCAGTGTGTGTTTCCCTACATTATTTTATTTATATCTGTGTGTGTTTATGGGCATTTGCTTGCTGACCTAATGTGTGGACACAGGTGTTAAGGTAAGAGGACCAGGAGTTGATTCTCTTCTGCTACTATGTGGGCTCTCTGGGCTTTACACTCAAGTCAGGTGTGGTGGCGGATACCTTTACCCACTTTTTTTTTTTGCCAGCACCATATTTAATTATTTTATGTAAGAGTGTTTTGCTTGCATGTATAAATGCGCACTGCATCTGTGCCTGGTGCCCATGGAGGTCAGAAGAGGGCAATGGACGCCCTGGAACTGGACTTACAGAAGGTTGTGAGTTGCCGTGTCGGTGTTGGGAATTGAACCTGGCTCTGCAAGAAGAGCAGAATGCTCTTAACTACTGCCCATCTCTCTAGCATCCATATTATCTTTCATTATTATTTTTATTTTATGTGCATTGATGCTTTGTCTGCATGTATGTCTGTGTGAGGGTGTCAGAGCCCTGGAACTGGAGATACAGATGGTTGGGAGCTGCCATGTGGATGCTGGGAATTGACCTAGGTCCTCTGAAAGGGTAGCCCGTGCTCTTAACAACCGAGCCACCTCCCCAGTCCCCCACACTGTGTTTCAAGACAGGGTCTCTCACTGAACCTGACGCTTGCTGTTTTGGCTAGATGGCAGGCCAGTGACAGTCCCCACCCCCAACATCTGTCTGTCTCCACCTCTGCCCAGATGTTATGGACACCTGTTGCTACACCAAGGACCTGAACTCAGGTCCTCATGCCTGCACAACAAGCTCTTTATCCACCTCCCCAGTCTAGTTCAGTTTTGGAGACATGGTCTTACTATGTAGCCCAGGCTAGCTTAGAACTTTGGGGAATCCTCCTGCTTCAGCTTTCTAAATGCTGCAGTGGATGATAGGTCACAGAGATTAGGGCAGCCATGTTTTCAGGGCAGATGGGAAGCCTATCCCATTGTTTCCTGAAGTCTATGTTCCA
>NW_004949201.1:314392-319090 GCF_000317375.1 Microtus ochrogaster
GCCACTGTCCTGAATACCTACTATGTTGCAATGCCACAGTGTCCTCACAGTCTTGTGCTCAAGTAATTCTCCCACCCCATTCTCCAGAGTAGCTGGGGATACAGGCCCATGGCATCCCCAAGCTCTCCACACTTCTCCAGAAGAATCCAGAATAAGCTCCCACCTCAGGTCCAGACATGCCATCCTTTCTGTGAAGCTCTCTTGACCACGTGAAGTGCCATAGTCACAGATAGGATCCACACGTGGATACCTTTGGGAGACTGTGCCTTTATTCTGCCTGCCCCAAAGACGGTCAGGCAAGGGTTGTAGTTTTAGGACTGTTTGGGGGTTTGTATTTGCTGAGGAGACTCTCATTGAGGTAACATCGGAGCAGACCAGGAGGGGATGGAGAGGAGGGAGGAGTGCTGTGGATTTTAGGGAAGGGCTGATATTAACTGGGAACAGCCAGTGCAAAAGGCACATCCCCTTTCCTGCCCCACCCTCCGCGCTGTTCCAGATGCCTCCAGCATCTCTCTTAGCAGGGAAGTGGGCCAAAAGGCCCAGAGTTGACTGGAGTTGGAGAACCCAACCATCATTGGTCCCCTATGGCCCATGGCTCCTCAAAGGGCAGGCTAGCCTGTGGGAGAGATAGGATGCTGTGTCAGAGGGGCAAAAGATCCCACCCTCCCTTTGACCTGGATCCCACACAGGTAGTCGGTCACCTGGGCTGTGGGCTGGGCTTGCTGGTGCAGTGTCCGCCTCCGGTGCCACTGGCGCAGGGAGGCTCGGGCCTCGGAGCTGAGATCCTGGGGTGCACGGCCAGCGTCGGGCTGGTAGTGAGCAATGTGATAGAGAGCCCCAAACCACGTAGTAAGATAATAGCCAGCTGGGGAAGAGAAGGGGAGATCATCATGGCTCTCTGGGCTCCTCCCTACTGCCTGTCACCCCTTCTGAGGCACAGGAAGCTGGGGCTCGCCGAGGGTGGCCCCTTCTCAGTATCTGGACACCCTGAAGGTGGGAGCTCACCTTCTCCCCGCAGTTCCTCTGGATCCAAGAGCTCCATAAGAAACTCCACATCCAGCTGCGTCTCCCCTATGTGTGGACTCCAGATCAGCTCCTCGGTCAGGGCTGGCAAAAAGGCGTCGGCCCCTAGGGGCTCTAAGGAAGACCAAGGACAGGTCGCGAGTGTTTGCAGGAGTACATACACACACTTCGCTTCGGGTCCCCAGGCCTGGGTACCCACCATTAAACCACTCTAAGGTTCAGAGGTTCTTTACCTTGATTCTCGCCACCGGCCAGGCCCGCGTAGACGTCGTTGCACACCGCCAGCAGCAGTGCCACCTTGCGGCGCGGGGCGCATGCGGCGTGCAGATGCGCGAGGCGCGCGTGGATCTGGCTCCGCAAGGCTGGAACAGGGCTCTGTCCCTCGGGCCCCGCCCCTGCCCTCAAGGCTGTTTGGCGCCGGCGCAGTAGCCGCAATTCCTGGGCTCTGAGAGTTCGGAGTTTGGTCCACAGGGCCGGCTTCAGGGGCTCCAGAACCGCCCGACACAGGGCTACTTCCACAGCGGGGCCTGCGGGGCGTGTGGCATGTGAGGACAGTGCCGTCGTGGTGACCCACTCTGATTCCTAGTCACCCTGTCTCCTGCTCCAGGACACTTACAAGTGTAGACAGGGGTGGGAGCGTGGGGGATGTAAACGCTCCGAAGATGGGAGAGTCTAACCGGCAATGCACGTGTTTGGTGGAGCTACGATGCAGTAGCTATAAGAAGTAAGGGTGTGCTTGCCCATGGGAAGTGAGAGGTTGGATGTGAACACATACTGAACCGAGTCATGGCCTCCCCAAACCTTGGGAAGTTTCCCTCTAATTCTCATTACCAAGACCCTCGTCTCCAGGGACCCTAGGTTCCCTGTTCCCAAAGACAGCTCTGACGTCGGGATCCTTTGCCAGGTAATTCTGGAGATCATTGAGAAGCTGGCGCACATCCTGAAGCAGCTCCGTGGCCGGATCCCCAGGCCTGTAAGGATTTCCAGAATTTGATGTGAGGCGTGCCCGAAGGTATCGGTACTGTTTGGCTACATAGCTGCCCCGGGCCCTGGCCAGAGCGCTGATATGGGCAGTGAGCAGGTCCTCGCGACCTTCCTCTTCATCTTTACAGCTCACTTCCTCCTTCTCTTCCACCACACTATCTAGAGCAGGCCTAGGCGAGTGTACATCTGCTCCAGGATGGGACACTTCGGGTTCCAGGTGATGAACGGCTGGTCCAGGATGATGCACTTCCGGTTTCAGTGGCTCTTCCACCCAGGAGACGCGATGTGGGGTGGGCTTCCTAGGGGCTGGATGTGAGAAGCAGGTCGGGTCTCTTACATCACTGGCACTCATTCCCCCATCCCTCAGGGTACACGGGCCCTGCCCAGCTAACCTAGACTGTATTTCTGGTCAGTCTCTGGCTCTGTCTGCTGCGGAGTCTGCTCTGTGCCCCAGCCTCCATGAGTCTCCAGGTAGAGCTGGTTCACTACAGACAGCACCCTCCCCGAGGTGCTGACCTGGATGCAGCCAAGTCGCAGAGGATCTGAGGGCCAGCAGAAAAGACAAGGTGTCCCAGGTTTGTAGGGGGCAGCCAGGAGGCTTCAGCCCCAACCTTCCTCGTTCAGGACCGAGAATTCAGTCCCAGCTCCCAGGGGCTCCAGCCCAGGATCCAGGAGTGGTCTCACCCCTTACTGCCACAGCTGCTACTGCAGCTGCTTTCTCCTCCTGCTCCGCTGCCCTCTTCCCCTTCCTGTTTGTTTCTTTGAGACAGGGTTTCTCTGCAGCTTGGGGGCCTGTCCTAGAACTCGCTCCGTAGACCAGGCTGGCCTCAGACTCACAGAGACCCACGTGCCTCTGCCTCCCAAGTGCTGGGATTAAAGGCATGTATCACCCCTACCGGGCCCACCAGTTTCTTTTCATACTTACCCCAAGTCCAGCTTCACTTTCTCTCAAACCCAGTTATCTGGTCCTAATTTATATCCAGTCTCTCTGGACCTAAGAGACCAGCAAGTTGACGTCCCCTCCCTCCCTGGGAGCAGCGTGCCTCACCTGTGTCCTTGTCCCCAGGCCCTACAGCTGGAGTGGGCAAGAGCAGTGTCCTTGGCAAAACATCCCTGAGGATAAAAAAAAACCCTCAGTATGGATGGGGTATCCCAGGGAAGGGTCCCCACTGCCACTGTGCCAGAGGACCTGTACCTGCTGGCTGACAGGAAGGCCAAGAGATGGGGACAGTCTGGCATGCAGAGGTTGGAGGACTCCAGGGACACACCTGGTAAGGGAATGGAAAAGAAAAGTCATGGAGTAACTAGGCCACCTCCACTCTGCCTCTCCGGCCCAGGCTCCTCCTACCCCACTCCCACCCCCTACCCTTGGTAGAGGGTCTCTCTCTTCCTATTCTCTCTCAGAGAAGGGAGGTGACATCATTTCCTCTCTTGATGTTTGCATCCCAGTTCTGATACCAAATAGAAGTCATCAAAAATGTCTTCAGTATTTTCTGTTTTGTTAGCAGGGTCTCACTGTAGCCTTGGCTGTCCTAGAACTCATAGATAGACCAGGATGGCCTCAAAACCTGTAAGCAATCTTTCTGCTTGAGGTTATAGTCCTGAGTCGTCATGCCTGGCTTACATTTCTTTCTTTTGTTCTTGTTCTGTTTGAGACAGGGTCTTGCTATAGAGCCCAAGCTACCTTTGACTTTTATATGTAGCCCAGGCTAGACTTCAACTCTTTTTTTTTTAATTTTACTTTCTATTTTAAAATTCATTTCAATGTGTGGGTGTTTTGCATGCACATGTACTACACGCATGCAGTGCCCACAGAAGCCAGCAGAGGGCACTGGATGCCCTGGGATTGGAGTTACAGTGAGGGTTTGAGACATCAGACATGAGTGCTGGGACTCTAGCTGAGGACCTCCAGAAGAGCAGCCGGTCCTCTTAACCATGATGCCATCTCTCTAGTCTCAGACCTTGCATCCTTGATACCTCTTTATAGAGGCTGTCAAGGCTGAAGACTAAGTCAACCAAGCACTGAAGGAAGGTCACTCAAGCAGGAAGACCAAGAGCAACACACTGCTGCTGGGTTAGCAGGGGCAGAGAAGAGAGCCCCATGTCTGAGCAGTAGCGAAGGCCAGAAGTAAGGGCAAGCTGAGGCACACAGCACTGTGGCTCGCAGGGACCACCTAACTTTGTATTCAAGGATGTTACCCAGTCTCTCCAGGGGTTGGGGAAGGGATGAACAACATGCAGTCTCTGTGTGAGAAAACCTGTTTACTGTGCTCAACATGGATCGTAAGGAAAGGGTAGCCACTAAGGCATCAGAGAGGAGGCTACCCCAGTGGTCTTGGCAAGAAGTGATGGGCCAGCTCAACCTAAGCGATGGATGCAGATGGTATGCAGAGAGTCAAGAGATATTGGGGATCAAAGCTGACAGCGCTTGATCCATTTGCAGTGTGGGCTGGAAACCTAGGATAGGTACCTCACCTCCAGACAGCTTGTGAATTTGATAGGTGTTGACGTCTCCTGATGAAGGCCCTGTCTTCAGGATCAGGACCTGCCTAGGATCGTGTCCTATGACCAGGAAACTCTAGAGAGGAGGGGCAAGGGCAAGAATCAGCATGACACAGGTATGTGCAGATGTTTCTTTTCTTTTTTCTTTTTTTTGGGGGGGAGGTTTTCAAGGCAGGGTTTCACTGTAGC
>NW_004949201.1:320390-321551 GCF_000317375.1 Microtus ochrogaster
AAAAAAACTGGCTTTGAACTCCTGATCCTCTTGCAACAGACTTCTTACTGATAAGATGACAGGCATGTACGACCACGCACACCCTATGAAATGTCTTGTTTAAGGCGTCAGCACGCTGAGCTATGAGAAATAATGATTGACATCTGAGCTTGGAGGCAGGGGGTGGTGGGTTCAAGGATAATCTGGTTACTTAGTGACAGAGAAGTCTCAGCGCTGGCTTGGCTACTCTAGAACTCCCAGGTGATTTTTTTTTTTTTTAAGATTATAGAACAAGACAGGAGATTAAAATCAGTTGGTAGAGTGTCTGCCTTGAATGCACGAAATGTTGGGGCAAATCCCCAGCACTTCATATGCTGGGTGTGGTCACACACATGCACGCGCGCACGCGAGCACACACACACACACACACACACACACACACACACACACACACGCACGCACATTATCTTAGTACTCGGGATAGGAAGTGAAGAGGATCAGAAATTCAAGGTCGCCTAGTGCTGTATAGTGAGTTGGGGAACAGCCTGGGCTACATAAACCTTTGCCCAAAACAAATTCCTAAGTTTTGGGTCACCCACCTGATGCAAGTTTACACAGGTAGGGTCAGAAGTGATCCCCAGCAGTGAGTACTCACCCCCAGTGGCCACAGCTCCAGAAAAGCCTTGGCATGCTGAGCATCCAACTCTGGGACCTGCCACACCCTCTGTGTCCTCTGCAGTCGAAGAAGTGGCTCTGGGGTACTGAGGACCCCTAGTGGGCTCTTGCCAGGTCCATCTGTTTGTGGCCAAGCCAGCCTGGGATGTACATGTTCCAGGAGGTCAAGGGTCATAGTAGAAGCTGGCCATTGGTGTGGGGTCCAAGAGGCAGGGATAGAGCTGGGAGTGGGGGTAACCTCACCTGTGGCCCTCAGTAGGGGTTGCAGACACCATGTCTTCTGGCTGAGCAATCCTCATGCTGCCAGGCACCAGGGAGCCATGCTCTGGCCTCTGGCATGGAGGAAGACAAGACTCAAGGCTGCTCCAGCTAGAGCAAGGGCAATATTTTAATTTTATTATATCTGCCTCAGATATCTGGCCTGATCAAAATGGACCTCCAATGTCCCCAACTATGCCAAGAGACATTCTTTTCCTGCTTGTTTGTTGTTTTGTTTTTCTTTTTTTT
>NW_004949201.1:322481-343457 GCF_000317375.1 Microtus ochrogaster
AAACTGCAGTGAGAAGAGCTCCGGTGGTCGCATCATTCCTTGCTGGACAAGGTGGGGCGCGACACCTCCCCTCCTCCCATTCCCTCCACACACCCTCCCACCCCACCCCCTCCAATCCTAAGAGAGGAAGGTCCAAGGCCCTCTTCACCACATCCATAGCCTCTTACTCTTGACCATCCCACCTCCACTTTCCATGTTCTGGGTCACAGGCATGTGCCAACCTGCCCACACTATACCCTGACTTCTTCACAGAGAAGGAAACCCTATAAAGGGTTCTCAGCTCAGTGTTAGCCCTTCTAGATATTTCCCCCACAGCAGTCTCAGGAGTAGGGAATGTGTCTTTCCATCATCTATCCATATGCCCCAACCCCCATCTTCCCATCTGAAATATTTAGCCAAGGCCAGCTTAGGTGACTGCTGGGAGGAGGGCTGAGAAGCGCCCTTTTCTGGAGGCTCCATTTGTCAGGGTGTTGTATGCAGGCCCAATAATCAGCAGCTATCTAAATCAATTAGCTGCTGATGGAGGCCCCAAGTGTCATGGGGGCAGGTGTCAGGCACACCTCAGGGATAAGCAAGGAAGCGGGCGGGGGGGGGGGTGCTCCTCCCCTCCAGAACCCTTGGGAGGAGACCCAGACATGGGTGGTGCTGGAAAGGGTTGGATGGAGGCAGCTGTGGTACCAAAGCCAGATGCTGGGTCCCTAGGGGCCCTACCTGTTCCGAGGGGAGCCTGAGCAGCAGGAAGTGAAAGTGTTCTCTAGAGAGGAAGCCGGCATGCAGGGGAAGAGGCGGGGCTGGGGGCATCTGAAATCACCTTCCTCTCCCTTTCCGGGATCAGTCTTAAGGGCTCCCCTTTTGGATTGGACCTCTGGCAGGCTAAGAGCCAGGGTGAAAGTCACCAGGCCGCCCTCTCCAGGGGCATCCTCTTGGCCCCTCCCACTATCACTCCTAAGATCCAGGAGCCAGAGATGGTCATATGGTGTCTTTAGGGTCCACCCCTCCCCCCCAGCTGTCGCAGGTACCCACAAAAGAAGCAGAGGCCACACAGCTTGATTAGTTTGTTTTGGTTTTAGTTTGTTTCCAATAAGCAAGGTCCCCTGCCCATCCCCCACTGGCTGGCAAGTGGGTCTCTAGGAAAGGGGAGACAGCACCCACTTTGTCTGTGGGAGGCAGAGACCCCACAGGCCCCATCCTCTGGGTGAAGTCATATTTCACTAAAGAAGTCCAGCCCCTGTGTGGGGTAAGTTAATTTGATTTAGCCACAGGTCCCCTGAGAACAATAGAGAAATACCTTGTTCTGGCACAGTTAGGAGTTTTGGGGTAACCTGATCTCTGGGAGTAGTTAGAAGTTAGGGAAGTTTGCTTCTTGCCCTGGGGGGGGGGGAGGTTAGAGGCTGTGGGCTGTTACAGAAGGGCTGTGCAGGCCTCAGCCTCAGGAATATTAGAATTTTCTGGGATTGAGTTGGGGACCCTGGTTAAGAGAATGAAGGATCTCCTGAGCCCCACACCAGCTGCACGTTAGAGGGACCGTGCTGGCTGGGACTCCACTGTCCTGTTTGGGAGGTAGTGGTCACTGGTGCTCCTCTTTCTCTTTGGTCCTGGCCACCTCCTTGGCTGGAGGTGGGGACTTCTTAGGGGAGGTGGTAGTGTTGGGGTTAGGGGCCTGGGACCCTGACTGGGCATCTATGCTGGCATGCTCCTTCCGGACAAGGTCTTCCAGCTCCTTCTGCAGGGGCAAAGGTCAGAGAAGTCAAAGGTTACCATAATATATCCTCATGGGGCTGGGCTCAGGATGGGTTGGGTGGCCTAGCTCCTCACCTTCCATCCAAGGAGGTCGGCAAGGGCCAGGCAGCCTTGGTCACAGTCACCTAGCCAAGCTACATCCCTGCAGTGTGAGCAGGAGTTAGAGAGTGAGCTGAGGCCTGGCTGGTCTCTGTCTTCCTTCCCAAGCTGTTTCTGCCCCCTCCCCCATGCCCAGGCCTCACCTGTAAGCCTTCTTGGAGTCAAAGTCCATGCCACCTCCTAAGCCCATCATCATGCCCAGGAAGGGATCTGTCTGTGGGGATAGGACAGATAAGAGCATGTCTGTGGGGACAGGACAGCTCCCAGAGCCACCAGACCTGGCTTACATTTATTATCTACTCAAGGTTTCTCTGGGTAGCCCTGGCTGTCCTAAAACTCACTCTGTAGACCAGCCTGGTCTTGAACTCAGAGATCCACCTGCCTCTACCTTCTGAGTGCTGGGATTAAAGACATGCACCACCACTCCTGGCTTGTTTTTATTTCTGAAGTGTATGTAGCATGCATGCGTGTCTCTGTATGTGTGCCCTTTGTGTAGGGTGCTCAGAGGACAGAAGAGGTGTCAGATCCCAGGAACTGGGCTTAAGGTAGTCAGGAGCTACCTAACACAGGTACTGGGAACTATACTTAGGTTTCTGGATGAGCAGAATGTGTTCTTAACCACTGAGCAATCTCTCCTGTTCAAAACCATTATTTTTTCTGTCACTGCTGAAGCTTGAACCCATGGCTCTGTGTATGCCAGGCAAACACTCTGCCACTGAACTATTTTCCCAGCCCAAACATATTCTTTTTGAGACAAGGTTTCCCAACAGGCCTGGAATAGCAATTGGTGAGACTGGCTGTCTAGTGAGCCCAGGGACCCACCAATCTTTGCCTCTCCAGTGTGGATCGCAAACACAGGCCACCATCCTTCTTGTGTCACTTCAGGTGTTCTTCTGTGCCCTTTGTTTCCTGTCCACTCAGATTTGTCACACGTTTAATCAGAATCTGATTTGGAGGGTGTTATCATTTTATTTGAGCTTTTTCCCCCAGAGCCTTCCATCCACCAGAGATGTCCCCTCTTTTTGTATTGTCAGCGGTTGCTGGTAGTGAGTACCCAGACACAGGAGTTCCCTAGGGATGGGACTTGGTGATGTTTACATTTCTAGACCTTTGCTAGGGAGTGATGGTGCACGCCTTTAATCCCAGCACGAGGCAGAGACTGGTGGATCTCTGAGTTCAAGGCCAGCCTGGTCTACAGAGAAACCCTGTCCTGAAACAAAACAAAACAAGACAACAAAAAGCTCCTCCAAAACAACACAGCCAGGTGTGGGGCACAAGCCTGTAATTCCAGAACTTGGAAGGCAGAGGCAGGAAGAGCAGGAGTTCAAGACCATCTGTAACCACCTGGTGAGTTTGAGAGGCCAGGGCTACATGGGAGCCTGTCTCATAACTGTCTTCAGAGCTCACACCACATCAAGCCACATGTCGGGGAGACACAGCATAGGATGTGTGTGCTCCAAATAAACAGTCAGCCACTGCCTACGAGGGGCTTGTCCCCCGACTCTGATATGTAAGAAGGTACTAGAATAGTAATGCCTGAATACTGTGACCTGACCCACGGAGAGACTATGCCCCTGGTGGCTGTGTCAGAGGCTGGCCACACCCCTTCCTATGCATCTTCTTTCTTGCTCAGGACTAAGGCCTCCCCTGGAGAGGTGAGTCAGGCCTGGGCAGTCTCAGTTGGCAGTCAGCTGTGCACTGATTGGTCTCTTGGATCCCAGGAAGCACTTGGGCTTCAGTGGCTTCAAGGTATGGTTCCGTCCTTGGCTCAAAGGAATTCAGAGTGGTGCAGAGGCTTGCAGCGTCCGGCTGGTCTAGCACCCCATTCCCATATTCTCCAGCCTGAGCTGGCAAGTCTAAAGCACTGGCGCTCTCCAGGTAGGATACAGAAACCGCTCTCATCCTCCTGAGGAAGAGGGTGAAACTGCCCCCAGTGCAGAGGGAGAGCGGGGAGTTGAGACAGACTCACCTGGCCGGTCTTTTCCTTGTTGATGAGCAGGCGTGGGGTAGACAGTGGTGCCCTGGGAATGGGGAGCTGGGATTCAAGATCTGCCCTGGTGCCCTGTTCCCAGCTGACCCCCAGCCCTGTGCCCTCAACCTACTTGCTGATGAGGGAAGCGAAGGGCTGCACCTGCAGGGAGGTGCCCATGATGATGAGGAGGTCCACCTTGGAGAAGTCCTGCAGGGAACACAGGAAGGACTTGGACCCCACTGCTCGGGCTTTGTGTCCCACCTCCACTCCAGCCCAGCAGGCAGCCCAAGTGGGCCGCGCCCAGGGTGGACACTTACTGACTGCATGCAGGAGAAGAAGCGCGGCGGAAGATTCTCACCGAAAAACACGATGTCTGGGGTAGACAGACAAAGGAACACAGGGACAGGAGAGGAGGATGGGAGACAGAGCTAGAAAGGCAGGAGTCAGGGGCAGACTGGGGCCTGAGGTGGCACAGATACCCACCCTCTGCAGGACAGTAGGGGATGGGCCACAAGGCAGAGGTGACCAGAGGTGAAGTGTGGGGAACAGTGGGGGAGAGGGGCCCAGCTCCAGTCCCCCCAGGCCCTGAGGCTCACCAGGCTTTACCACGCTCTGACATTTCTCGCACGTGGGGATTGATTCTGAGAAGATCTTCTCTGGGTGGGAAAGAAGGAGGGAGAGGGAGGTATGAGGCCTTCCAGGACTGGAGCAGCCCTCTTCTGTCCTTCCCTACTGTCAACATAAATGCATCCCAGGTGACAGTGGTGCATGCCACTAAGCCTGCTTTTGGGAGAATTCAGGAGGGAGGGGCTGTGAGTTCGTGGCCAGCCTTGGCTACACAGCAAGACCATGTCTCAAAAACCCAGAGCTGGGGCAGGGAAGTAGCTCACTGTATGAAGGCATTTGCTGCCAAGCCTGATGACCCACATGCTAAAAGGAGAGGAACAACTTCTGCAGATTGTCCTGTGACATCCACAGGCATGCTGTGCATGTATAGATCCATATGCGCATGCAAACACACAAATAAATGCGAAAATACTTAACAACAGCAACAAACCCAAGAGCTAAGGATGTTGCTCAATGGGGGGAACATTATGGGACTTGGGACATGATTTATCAGTAGAGCCCCTGCCTAGAATCTCCCAGTGAGGGGCTGGGGCATGGCTCAGTGGTAGAGCACATGACCTTGCATGCCTAAGTCCCCAGCACCACAAAACAAACAGTGCCCCCCACCACTAAGGGATCTCCTGGGGTATCCTTCCGGCTTATAAAGAAGTGCTCCCTTTTTAGAGAGCTGTCACCTTCCTCTCCAGGCATCCAGGGGGTGGCCCCAAGCACCACTGCCTACAACTAGTGAATGAGCCGGCAACACTGGAGCAAACCCACATGCTCCTGACAGGCACCCTGGACTCCACCAGACCCCCATCTGGGGAATGGGAGTCAAGCCCTTCCTATGGGTCTTGGAGCAGTCCTATTTGCCCCTGGGTCAGGAAAGGACATCCAGATAATTTTGGGATGGAGCCAACCTCAAGCTCATCTGCCTGGGGACAGGGGGCATGGACTCTATGACAGCCTTCTCCAGTCCTGCCCTTAGGACAGCAGGAAGCTCAAAAGTGGGTCTGTCATTTGCAGCCCGCAGAACTGTCCTCAGCTGCTCAGCCCCTCATCTCTTGGCTCACAGAGCGCGACTCTAGCCGCCACCACTCAGGGTGTTGCTGTACAAACAACATGCTGTTCTGCAGGTGGCAGACGCCATTTCACAGGGACATACGGGGTGATGCCCATTGTCCGCCACCCCAGCTGTGCACACTTGGGCTGCTCAGGAGCCCTCAGTCTGGGGACAGCTGGCTGGCGTTCTGTCAGAAAGGCGTCACCTTCCAGGGTTCTGCCACAAAAGCCACAGCTGTCCTGATTTCGAGGGGACACCAGGAGCTTTGTGAAGTCAGCATAAAGAACATAGCTTCGCAGAGTGACACAGCAGCTTCAGACTCAGCACAATGGCTGCTAGAAACAGGCTGGGGCTGGCACTGAGGGCGTGGGACTGGCTCTTTCTCTTGGATGCTCTGTCCTTAAGTAAGCGGGACAGTGACAGTAGTGAGCCCTGTCACGTGTGCTTCTAGTACCATCTCTACACATTTCCCTGTCTACTATGGAAGTCTGAGCTACACGGAACTTAGAAAATTTACTATTATTTTTTGTCATGTAGCCCAGCCTGGTCTGGAACTTGCTATGTAGCCAAGGCTAGCCCCGAACTCCTGATTCTCCTACCTCTATCTCACAATCAATAAACACAAAAATTTTATATAACTAGAGACCCTGTCTCAAAAATAAATTTAAAATGTTCTGAGCCAGCAAGTTAGTTCCGAAGGTAGGGCCAGCTGGGCAGTGGTGGCGCACGCCTTTAATCCCAGCACTCTGGAGGCAGAAGCGGGCAGATCTCTGTGAGTTCAAGGCCAGCCTGGTCTACAAGAGCTAGTTCCAGGACAGGCTCAAAGCTACAGAGAAACCCTGTCTCGAAAAACCACTCCCTCCCCCCCAAAAAAAGGCAAGGCCATCTTCAAACCTAACAGGTCAAGTTCACTCCCTGGGACCTGTCTGGTGTTAAAAGAGAATGAATGGAGCAGTGGCCCCATAATGGCTGCAGACACAGGTCTCCCTCATTTCAGCGCTGTCTTTAGGATGACGCTGTGTTTGCCTTGATGTAAGGACTTGAGTGTAAAATGGCGAAACACCTTGCAGGTCACAGAGCTAAATGCTCATGACTTCAGTGACTCTGTGACACGGTGGCTGTGAGCCGACACTGAGTCTCTGTGCAGCTGGCCGTGCTCCGTAGTTCATATGTACCATAGCCCGGCAGAAGGGGTGGCAAGGGAGCAGAGACTGGCCGCCACCTCGAATCCCTGGGGCTTCTACAGCACTATAAAGAGCAGGAGAGCTGAGTGCCTGCAGTCTCAGCACTGGGGAGACTGAGGCAGAAGCGAAAGCGCAAGGCCAGCCTGGGCTACACAGACAAATCTAGTCTCAAAAGATGCCAAGCAACTCACTAACTAGCAAGGGCTAAGGAGCTCAAGAGGACCACACTGGTGCCAAAGCCCATGGAAACCTGGCTACAGCACGGGCAAGGAGTGGGAGGCGTGGCCTCGTCCATGCTGTCCAGGGCCTCACCTTTCATCCAGCTCAGCGAGTACTCTTGTCGGCAGGAGGAGCTGATGCAGTGTGAGGTGTAGAAGGTGCCGTGGGCCTCCACCAGGTCCTGGGGCTCCAACCCCGCCACTCGTTCCAGCGTGTCTATGTTCTGGATGGGGAGACAGGGGAAGGTCAGGAAGACAGCCTGCCCTCGTGGGCTCTGAGAGGGGGGACGGCGAGGGTATGTACAAAGTTCCCACTCTTCCAGTGGGGCTACCAAAGGGTTAACAGTCAGGGCTGCTTAAAGTCTGCCCAGGCTCAAATTTCAATAAGGCCAGACCCACTGATCATCAGCCCCATCTGACCCTTCTGTAAACTCGGGCCACTTCTCCCACTCTTCAGAGAAGTTCTTGTGTTAGACAGCCACGCTTCCCACCATTTGCCACAAGTTATTAAAGCAACTACACCTATGCAGGCCCCAACCTGAGTACGCAACAGCTCTGGCTAAGCACTGGTATAATAAATGAATCCACTCAGGAATCAAGGTGGCTGCTTGCATCCCTGCACTTGGAGCCTGAGGCAGGAGGACTGCTGGAAGCAAAGGTCAGCCTGGGCTACACAGCTAGTGTCAGCCCAGTCAGGGCTACATGGAAGACCCCACCTCAAAAACTGGTAGTGCACGCCTTTAATCCCAGTGCTCAGGAGGTAGAGGTAGGCAATCTCAGTGAATAGGAGGCCAGCCAGGTCTACAGAGTGAGTTCCAGGACAGCCAGAGCTACACAGTGCCTACAACCCTGTCTTGAAACACAAACAAATAAAAAAACTGAAATAGATAACAAATAAGACCAGGCGTAGTGGCTCAGGCCTATGATCCCAGACTGCTACAAGTCTGAGGCTAGTGTAAACAGCACAGTGAGTTCCAGGCCAGCCCAGCTGACAGTGTGAGACCATCTTCAAACACCACAACGAGGGGCTGACAAGATGGCTCAGCAGGTAAGGGTATTTGCCACCAACCTGATTTTGACCCCCTGAAAACCACGTGATAGTAGGAACAACGCCCCCAAGTTGTCCTCTAAACTCTACACACGCACTAAATAAATGTCATCCGATTTTTTCACGTTAATAAATAAAATGAAAGAATGGCTTATTTGTTTCTTTGCGGGAAGTCATGTCTTTTTGAGACAGCCCCAACCTTGAGAACCTCCCACTGAAGTGCTGACCCCACACCTGGAAGTTGCACTTCCTGCTCAGCTTTGCAGCCCACTCAGTCTACCTAGCCCCTCACTGGAGTGTAGCGATCCACGGAGAACTACCACAGGCCCTGTACCCTCGGGAAACCCGGCTCAGGACCACAGGGGTTGTTTGGATCTCAGATCCGGTTGGATCCTACCCGAACAATGGGGCTATGTCCTGATGACCCCCAAGAGGTCAAAGTGCCTCTGACATAGGTACCCTGCAGCACGTCACAGCTAAGTGCCCCGGAATGATGACGTGGGGGACTGCTGCCTCTCCCCAGTACCAGAGTAAAGCTGGCCTGGTGCACTGGTTGGAATCTGGACTGCAAGCGAGGGGAGGCAGAAAGATGACAGGTTTAAGGCCTGCCTGGCTCATGGCTCAGCAGGAATGCATTTGCCTAGACTCTAGCAAGGGGGCGGGGCTGGGGATGTGGCTCAGTGGTAGAGCGATACCCCTGCACGCAGGAAGCCCTGGGGCCTACCTATCCCAACACACCCCACACCCCAGACCCATGGGCTGGGGGGAGGGGAGGAGAAAAAGATCAATCCTCAGCTATTAGAAAGCACGGTACTGCTGTGTAATGTGGGCATGGAAGGGTCTCAGACAAGGGGCTGGGTGGAAAAAGCAGCATGCAGGGAACCTTCTATATTGTGAATTTCACATATACAGTTGGAAGACCTGCAGCCGTTCTTCTGTGGGACCACAGCGGCTCGGGCGATCCTAACTGCTAATGTGTGATGGGCTCCTGTGTCCTGAGTGAGAACAGCACCACACAACTTCAGAGCTGCTGGGTCGGCACAATCACAAGGGAGGTTTGCTGTGTTCCAGAAAGTGGGCCAGTGACTCAAACAGTGACTGAGGAGAAGAGGGCAAAGAGCCCGAGGAAGAAAACGGTCACGAAGTGGGCAAGTGAGACATTTTTTCCACCTTTAGACATTTTACATAATAAGTCACTCAAAAATGTGTAGGGGCGGGGGCTGGAGTGACGGTGCAGCAGTTAAGAGTGCTGAATGATCTCCCAGAAGACCTAGGTTTGGTTCCCAGTGCCCACATGGCAGCTCATACCACCTCTTAATGCCCTCTCCTGGCCACTGTGGGCACTGCATGCACTGGTACACAGACATATATGCAGGCAAAACACACATAAAATAAATATAAAAAATATAAATATAAAAAATTAAATTGTCCTGGGACCTCCAAACTTTTGATGTGGCATGCCTGCACATGTGTGTGCAAACTTGCAAATACGTACACACCAATTAAATTAATTAAAATTTACAGAATACTGCGGGTAGTTGTCAGCTATCTGAACATTTCGCACTGAACAGGCTTCTGCTGGCTTTCTGATGTCATCTGAAAGTGCCAGCAGCCAGGGCACTTGGCAGCCCTCACTCCCAGCTAGCTTTGTCTGGGTGTCATGTTCTCACTCCGTCATCTGAATCAACACGCACAGACTTCTCCAGCAGCCTTTCCGAAGCTCAGCCCCGGCTCCATGTCCAGCTGCCCCCACTCTCTATGGAGCTATCTCCCAGGGTCTCGAGGCAGAATGCCATCTCCTCAACACCTTCCCATCCATGCTTCATCTTCCAAAGAGATGCCTGACCTTCCTGTTGTTCTTCCTCAGTGGCCCTCATCAGAGGTCCGTATTCCAGCCACTTTGGCTGGACAAACATGGCAGCTTCCTGCCTGCTCTCGGAGGCTCCCTTGCTCCTGTCCCCACACACACTCATAGTGAGCCTCTGCCTGAAGCTTCCTTCCCTCCCTCCCAGGTCTCAGGTCTTTGCTTCAGCGTCAACCCTCTTGGTGAGGCTTCCATGCCTACCCTATGTGTGCTAGCACCCACTCCTACAGCTCCAACTGGCCTCGGCCTGGGACCCTCTGACATGCTAGGTGTGTCTGTGACACATCCCTCCTGTCCTGTCACACATGAGACCCTCAGCACCAGGACTGCAGGGGTGTCTGCTCTGCTTGCTCTGGCAGTGCCACTCCTGGGTGGACATCTACTGTCATGGAAGCTAGCAAACAAAGGTGCCAGAGACACACAGAACCACATGCAGCCTTCGTCCTGAGCCTTGCTCTGTGAATGAGACTGATTCTGAGTTAGGAATGTGCTCAGCATGGGCAGCCCCTGAAGGACTGAGCTGTCCCTTCCCCAACTAGGACCTCCAGGCACCTGCCCTCCATTCATCCTCCCCCTGGTGGCCATTTCTGACACTGCAGGTGCCTCATAGGATTGCCAGAGGAAAACAATACCTATTAGTATTCAAGTGTTAACTCTGTACAATCTGGAGTTCTGCTTTTCCTTTTTATTTTTTATTTTGTGTGTGTGGGGGGGGGTGCAGGGCTTGGCTAACGAGCAAGGCTAGCCTTGAATTCACTATGTAGCCCAGGTTGGACTTGAACTCACAGTGCTCCTTCTTCAGCCTCCCAATGCTGGGACTACAGGCATGTGTTCCCGTGCTTGGCCAGCTTGTGTTCTGAGGTGTAATTTATAGCGCACGTGGACACTGCCGCAGAGCAGTCTGAACTGGAGCACACTGACGAGTGAGGGAGAGGCCCAAACTCTTCTGTCTGGCTACTCATCTAGACGTCAGCCACTGGAACACGCTTCTGAACACTCCAGTGTGGCCATGGTGTCCTGTTAGCTACTGTAGCCAAGGCCAGGCTCGCACAGTCATAAAAAGCAAACCTCCTTTATGATACAGTGTCACCTGTTAGGAAACTGTCCCAGTGTCCTGACGGGATGGCTGTGGTACACATGGTGTCCCTCAGACAAGAGTCCTTGTGCAGTGCTGTGGGATGATCTGATGGGAGTTCACTGTCACCTCACAATAGACTTGAGAGGGCCTGAAGTTGCTTAGGATCTTTTTATTATCAAAAATTCTCATGTGCATTTAGTTTATATTTTAATAAAGTAATTGACTATCCGATGATTTTAAAGACAAGATTTCACAGCCTGAAGTCTGGCAGCAAACTCACTTTGTAGCCAAGGATGACCTTGGATCTCTGCCCCTTCTGTCTTCACTCCTTCATGTAACCACTTACCCAATTTCTGGTCCCTATTTTCTAAAGGGGAAACTGAGGTTAAGAGGAAGAGGCTCACTGCAGGTCACTCACTAAAACTAGCTAAGCCCTGGTCACTTGCCTTGTGCCTGCCTGTGCCACCCCCAGTTCTGACAGAGGGTTCCAAACCCATCCAGCCTACTGCCCGCCCGCCACCTACCTGCGTGTAGCAGCGCAGCAGCAGCCCCTTCTCCTTGAGCAGGCGGATGAAGTAGTGGCAGATGGTCGGCTGAGGAGAGAGTAACAGTGTGATGGAAACACCCACGGGCTGTCACATGCCCACCGTACGCCAAGGCCCAGTGAGGATGAGCACAGCATTCTCCCATACCACAGACGAGGAGACCCATTCGAGGGTGTGGTGCTGGCTCGCGGCCTTCACCAGCCAGTTAATTGCACAGTGAGGTTCCCACCAGGCCTGGGCCGCAGCCCTTTCTGAGGCTCCCAGCAGCTTTCTTATACTTGGGAAAACTGAGGCTCAGAGCCACGAGGTAACGAGGTGAGGGCGAGGAGGACGGCCAGGCTGGTCAGGCCTGCAACCCATTCCTCCTCCTTTCTTCTACTTTCTTAAAGTTGTTTAGTATTTATTTGGAGTTTTGGGTTTTGTTTGGTTTTTCAAGGTTTTGTTTTTTGTTTTTTTGTATAGGCTTGGCTGTCCCAGAACTTGCTCTGTAGACCAGGCTGGCCTCGAACTCACAAAGATCTGTCTGCCTCTGCCTCCCGAGTGCTGGGACTAAAGACGCGTACTACCACTGCTTGGCTGCAGGGATTTTTTTTTAATGATTTATTTACTTTATGTTCATTGATTGGTGTTTTGCCTGCATGTGTGTCCGTGTGAAGGTGTTGAATCTTTTGGAACTGGAGTTACAGACAGTATGTGGTTGCTGGGAATTGAACCCGGGTCCTCTGGAAGAGTAGCCAATCTGATCTGCTGAGCTGCTGCTGCAGCCCACCAAGTGCTTCCTTTCTTTTAAAAAATATTTTATTGTTTTTAATTATGTGTATGTATATGGGTCTGCGTGGGCAAATGCATGTGACTTCCAGGGCCCACTGAGGCCAGAGGTGTCAGAGCCCCGGGGAGCTGGAGTTCCAGGCGACTGTGAGCGCCTGACATGGGTGCTGGGAATTGAAGTCTGGTTCTCCACAAGAGCGCTATGTGCTCTTACACGAAGCTTGCCACTGCTGGGGAGATTATTTTCAGGTGTGTGACTTTCATTTATGTTGCATTTGTTTAACTCTGTGAAGCTGTGCTGCTGTGGTGTGGAAAACACCTGATGGTCCTATCAAAGAGATGAACGGCCAATAGCGAGACAGGAGCAAGGATAGGCGGGGCTGGCAGGCAGAGAGGATAAATAGAAGGAGACCCGAGGAAGAAGAGAAGTGAGGGAACGTGGAGAGGACATCAGGGTCAGCCACTCAGTCAGTCCCGGAGTAAGAAGGAAATAGACAAAGATAAAAGCCCAGAGGCAAAAGGTAGTTGGGATAATTTAAGAAAAGCCTGCATGAAACAAGCCAAGCTAAGGTTGGGCAGTCATAATAAGCCTCTGTATATGATTTATTTGGGAGCTGAATGGAGAGCCCCTCAAAAAGTCAGAAGAGTAAAACATCACACAACATTGTGGCGTTCCAATGTAAGGCTCTATATCCATCTCGAGCCTGAGAAAGCTGGGGAGGGGGTACAGTCCACAGCCCCTTCAAAACAGGCGCTGCTGTTCAGCTGGCAGCGCTAAACAGAAACTAGAAACAGCAAGTAAAAACCGCTTGTGGCAATGCATGTTCGACTTCCACAGCTAGAAACGTTTAATACAGTTCTCAGGCATGAACCTCCAACAGGCTGCAAACTCTGGGCTTAGCTTTCACCACCTGACCCGAGCAAAGCCGGCTGCCAGAGCACCGGAGGATCCAGGTATAGCTTAGCAGTCTACAGTTTGCTTGT
Source organism: Microtus ochrogaster (assembly GCF_000317375.1). Taxonomy (NCBI): domain Eukaryota; kingdom Metazoa; phylum Chordata; class Mammalia; order Rodentia; family Cricetidae; genus Microtus; species Microtus ochrogaster. The sequence continues at coordinate 335,651 of NW_004949201.1, forward strand.
GTGGTCAAAAAAAGGCTAAAAGATATGCAGTAAAAAAGATCCAGATGGAAAAAAAATCTCTAAACAGGTTCTAGTGTGTTTTATAATGTGTGTAGGCTTAAGAAAGAAAATGGGCATAGGCAGTCATAGAAAAAAATACATTAAAAATAATAGTCTTTTAAAGAGACAGTAAAAGTAATATGAAAGAAAAAAGTTATGTAAAATTGGGAAACACAGGGAATCTGGATCCTGTATAGTATTGTATTGATTTTGAATTTTTTGTTTGCGGAAAAACAAAGAACTGTTGCTAAGAGACCTGGAATTGAAAAAAAGGGACTGTTGAAATAAAGCAGCCTAGATATTTTAAGAAAGCCTTAACTTTAAAAAAAAGTCAAAACATGTATTTGTCAAATGGAAATAAAAAATGCTTTGGAGAAGTGGTTTTGTTTTTGTTTCCACAGGAAACAAGAGGCTGTGGGTTTGTTCCAGGTTGAGTTGGATCTGGTTTGATCAGGGGAGACCGCCTGAGATTGACAGGTGATATCTATCAACAAAGGTTATCACTGACCTTCCCAGGACTTGGCCATTATCTCAAATTTTCTCTCTGGGACCCTAAAGATGCCTTCACCCACCTTTAGCAGGAAGCAGTCTACAGAAAACAATGGCCACATTCCCAAGAATGGGTGTGGGTGGGTCTTTGCTTATTTGGTGGTCGTGAATGTTTGTTATAATTTAGAGGAATATAGGATAAAAAGACAACTATTAATCTCGGATATTTTGGATTAGCATGGATTTTGGTATATAGGTACAACTTAAAAGCCAATTTTGTGCCGGGCGATGGTGGCGCACGCCTTGTGCCCAGCACTCGGGAGGCAGAGGCAGGCGGATCTCTGTGAGTTCGAGACCAGCCTGGTCTTACAGAGCTAGTGCCAGGACAGGCTCCAAAGCCACAGAGAAACCCTGTCTCGAAAAAACCAAAAAAAAAATTTTGTTACACTGTATATGTGTTTTACTCTTATTTAAAGGACTTTTGGTGTCCTGACACAAATTTAAGGTCATTTTTGTTACAAAGCTGTATATATGTTTCTACTCTTGTTTAAAGGATTTTGTCTATTGATATTTTGTATATTAACACCAATTTAAGGTTATTTTTGTTACAACATATTTTATATGTTTTGCTCTTTTTTAAGGTATTGTACCTATCCAGTTCATTTTAAAATGTAAGATAAAACTCTAGTTTTCGAAAGCTATTATTATGAACTGTATAGGACAATAAACACAGACCAGGAGTTAGTCATCTATAACAATCAAATTTGTAGATAGTCTAGGTATGTTTGACAGATTATATGGAGATATATTTTAGATAGAAGGTCTTCAAACCATTCAAAGAGCCACAAAATATGGCACTTAAAAATGTTTTGTTAATTTAGTGATTTTTTTTTGGTTTTTTTTCGAGACAGGGTTTCGAAGGATTAGCTCTTGTAGACCAGGCTGGCCTAGAACTCACAGAGATAATTTAGTGATTTTTATGACAATGAGACACATTTGCTCCTGGCAGCACCATTTACTTCAGAGATGATGGGCAATGAAGAAACTCCTTCCGGAGTTTGCTTTCAATGTGGCAAGGTTAGCCACTGAGCAAAGAAACTGTTCTTCCCTGGACTGTTTGACGATATGTTGTATAAACTGGACATGCAGGACCCACAGGAGAGTGACCACTGAACTTTGCCCAAACAAGGCTGGACGGGTCCTTCAGGGTTCCTGCTTCACAGAAGAAACTTCCAGACATTCTGCAGGACACAGAGAAAAGTGACCGACAAATTGCCAATATAGGCAGAACAGTCATTCAAGTTTCCTGCTTCATTGAAAAGTCTTCCAGACACTATGGGCCTGCAAGCTGAAGATGGATGCCCCAGTGTTGCAAAGGAACTGTCCGGCAGTCAGATGTGTCTGTCATTTATACAATTTTCGGAAGTTGTTCGTAATGCACTTTTTGTTATTCAAAATAATATTATCCTCTGAGGTCTTTGATGGAGTTGAAGACCAGATAGTTATAGTTGAAGTTTTCCTTAGTTATAATAGAGAGTAAATTAGTTATTAAATTATAGATTCAGTAAAATAGGATCAATAATGGGGTATTTTCTTTTAATTTGCCAGATATAAATGAACGGGAATCCATCACATTGTGAATGTAATCTTTTCTTGATAATTGTTGTACTGTACACAGTCTTACCATGTTAAACTTTTTCATTTTTGTTTAGAAAAAAAAAAGGAACTGTTGGGGATATTATTTTCAGGTGTGTGACTTTTGTTTCCACTGCATTTGTTTAACCCTGTGAAGCTGTGCTGCTGTGCCTGTCTAAAACACCTGATGGTCCTAATAAAGAGATGAACGGCCAATAGCGAGGCAGGAGCAAGGATAGGCGGGGCTGGAAAGAGTATAAATAGAAGGAGAAATGAGGAAGAAGAGAACAGGAGAGGAGGACATCAGGGCCAGCCACCCAGTCAGCCACGGTATACAGCAATGGAGAAGGATAAAAGCCCAGAGGCAAAAGGTAGTCGGGATAATTTAAGAAAGACTAGCAAGAAACAAGTCAAGATAAAGCTGGGCATTCATAACTAAGAATAAGTCTCTGTGTGTGGTTTATTTGGGAGCTAGGTGGCAAGCCCCCCAAAAGCCAAAAGAGTAAAACATCATACAACCCTCCACCTCTTCCAATCCTTTTTTTTTTTTTTAACTTTTGAGACAAGGTTTATGTAGTCTAGGCTGACCTTGCATTTGAAAGCTTCCTGTCTGCCTCCCAGATGCTACAATTATGGGCATATCTATCACCCCCCCCCTTAAAAAGTATTTCCTATTTACACACTTATATGGGGGTGTGCACTTGCCACGGTGCAAACGTGGAAGTCAGTACTCCCCTTCAATCACGTGGGTCCCAGGGACTGAACTCAGCTGTCATCAGGCCTGGCGGCAAGTGCCTTTACCCACTGAACCACTGTGCCAGTCCCAGAGCCTGGGTTCTCAACAATCATATAATGCTTGTTTGAGGGGCCTATAAGGAGCCTCTTTCCCTTGTCTGCTCATCCCAATCTCCCCGGGCAAAAAGAAACCTCACCTTGAACTGCCCGGGATAGAGCTCCTTGGCAAGGGCAAAGAAAGGTTCTGGATGTTTCTGTAGGAGAGAGAAGCAGAAGGCCACAGGACAGGTAAGATAAGGCCTGGAGCTGGGAACTCCCTCCCCATATCTCAGGAGACTACCTTGAAGTAACTGATCTCAAAGATGGCTTCCGGGTAAGGAAGATGGTACTTCTCCAGGTTCGCATAGAGGCCAGTGGTTGGGGAGCGGAAGTCAGGGATACCCGCAGCTAAGGAGGAGCGCTCAGTCAGAGGTTCTAGCCCCATACATGCAGGAATCCTTCCAGGGCCCCCACACCTCTAGGATTGGCTGGAAAGAGGGAACACTTACACGTGGAGATTCCGGCTCCCACCAAACAGATGACCCTGCGACCTGGAGGAGAGAGTTTATATCATGTGATAAGGTTTCTCCTCCCACCCGTATTGCTGGTGGGGAGGATGGTATTGGCAACCACATATTACAGGTGAGGAAACCCAGCTAACCAGAAGGGACAGCAGAGGGAGTGGACAGCAGCGGGTGAAGTCTTGGGGAGAAGGCTGCAGGGCCAGCTCGGGGGCACAAAGCTGGCTAGTTTGAAGGCTGGAGTCCCATCCCTCCAACCTTGAAAATCAACCCAAACCAAATTCGGGTAACAGCTTACTTTCTGGATACAATATTGTATGACTTTAAAAACTTATTTTTAATTAGTTTTCTTTTTTGAGACAAAGTCTCATTATGTAGTTCTGACTGGCCTAGCACTGGCTATGTAGACCAGACTGGCCTTGAACTTACAGAGATTTGCCTGCCTCTGCCTCCCGAGTACTGAAATTAAAACTGTGCCATCACTGCTGGTTTTAAGTCTCTTTCTTCTTTCTTTCTTTCTTTCTTTCTTTCTTTCTTTCTTTCTTTCTTTCTTTCTTTCTTTCTTTCTTTCTTTCTTTCTTTCTTTCTTTCTTTCTTTCTTTCTTTCTTTCTTTCTTTCTTTCTTTCTTTTTTTAAATCTGAGGCAGGCAGATCTCTGTAAGAGATCCTAGTTTACACAGTGAGTTCCAGCTAGCTGGTGCAAAGAAGTGAGATCCTTCTCAAAAATAAGACAAACAACAGGAAGATGAGGCTAGGTAGAAGGCTCAGAGGTTAGGAGCACTTGCTGTTTGTCTAGAGGGCCTGAGTTCAGTGTCCAGCACCCATGTCTGTGCACAGCCACCTGCTACCTCCAGTGCCATGTGGTCCAATGCCTCTGGCCGCTGAGGGTACCTCTATACCTCTTGGGTGTTGAAGCTATGGTGTGCACCAGCGTGTCTGCTGTCATTTCCCTTGGTTTTGAGACAGTGTCTCCCTATGCAGTCCAGGATAGCCCAGAATCCTGAGCCTCCAGGTGCTGGGGTGACAAGTTTCAATTTCAGCCATTTCCAGTGTTATACACAGCCCTTCACCGTGCTGCTCTGTCCACACAGAAGCCGCCCGTCAGCCTGCTCCTTTGAGTCCACTACACTCACTAACCTTTTATTTTCTTTAGGACAGAATCTCCTGTACCTCAGCTTTCAATGCTTCCATTTCTAAGTGCTGGATCATGGGTGTGCACCACCATGGCCAGCTTTTCTTTGCTTTGAGCCAGGGTCTCACTGTGAGCCTGGCTGTCCTTGAACGCACAGGGACCTACGTGCCTCTACGTCCTGAGCACTGACTGGCATGAAAGCTGTCTGCCACCAAGTTTGCCCACGCCCAGCATTTGAACTCGGGGCTCTGCGCATGCTCAAGGAGCACTCTGCTGACCGAGCACATCTCTAGATCCTCGATTGTACTGAACTTTTTCAGACCCGTGGTTGTATTCTTCTTTTGTTTTGTTTTTTCAAGACAGATTTTTCCCTGTGTAGCCCTGGCTATCCTGGAACTCTGTAGACCAGGCTGGCCTCGAACTCACATAGATTTGCCTCCCCTCGCCTCCCCAGTGCTGGGATTAAAGGCGTGCGCCACTACTCCTACCTCAATGGTTTGTATCCTTGTGAGAGCTTTGCTCCCAGTTTTTTTAATTTTTATTTATTTATTTGGTTTATTTTGAGATAGGGTTTATCTGTAGCTTTGGAGCCTATCCTGGAACTAGCTCTTGTAGACCAGGTTGGCCTCAAACTCACAGAGATCCACCTGCCTCTGCCTCCCGAGTGCTGGGGCTCCCGGCTTTTAATAGTTATTAGAAAAGAAGATGGGTGCTGGGCAGCAGTGGAGGACACTAGGAGGACAGACGCAGGCAGTTCTCTGTAAGTTCAAGGGCAGTCTGGTCTACAGAGCTAGTTCCAAGACACAGTCAGGGCTGCGCAGAGAAATCGTGTCTCGAAAAACAAAACAAAAAGAAAAGAAAAAAAAGAAGATGGGTGATATGGTCGAATCCATTCATAAGCACATAGCTGGGCAGAAATAGCCCTGTTTGTGGCCTCAGCTGCTGGCTGGAAGGCAGCCCAGAGACACAGCCCTGGCATCTGTCTGTTAGCTGATAGACAGACATAAGTGTGGTGTCCCATGAATTGGGCACCCCTGGGGTGTTCTGTTTAAAGGACAAGAAGTATGAACAAAGGTCAAAGGCTGGTGAGATGGCTCCGTGGATAAAGGCGTTTGCGTGCGGCTAAGCCTGAGATGGATTCCAAGAAATTACATGGTGGAAGGAGAAAACGAACTCCTGAAAACTGTCCTCTGCCGAGCACACGTGCACCTACACCAACACACACACACACACACACACAATCACCCACAAAATGTCTAAACCGGGTGTGCTGGCACACATCTTTAATCCCAGCACTTGGGAAGCAGAGGCAGGCAAGATCTCCATGAGTTTGAGGCCAGCCTGGTCTACAAAGCGAGTTCTCGGGCAGCCAAGGCTACACAGAGAGACCCTGTCTTGAAAAACAACAAAATGAAACAACAAAAATGTTTTAAAAAAACAAACAAACAAAAAACAAAAGCCACAGCCTGGGCACTCAGCTTCTTCAGGATGTAACTGTCCCTAGTCTGGCTGCAGATCATGGGCACTGAGACTGGGGAACACATCCTAGATTCTGGGGCCTGAGTGTGCTAGTGTATGATTATAATACAACATTTGGGGGACCGAGGCGAGACAGTCACAGCTACAGGGCAGGACCTTGGTATCAAATTCTGACTGTGCTACTTGCCAGATGTCTGCACCAAGTCATGGCCTTTCTGTGCCTGTTTCCTCTCCTGTTTAGCTTATTGCCAGAGAGACCTCACAGCTCTCCTGTGATAACCAGGCACAAAGACGTCTGGGAAGTTCTTAGCCCAGAGCCTGCCTAACAACCATGGGCTGACTAATCACATTTATCCTAAATCCCTCGCCCTCTAGGCCAGTGACTTTAAGATCTGAGTGCACGGAGAAGAAAAGACAATGGCTCCTGGCCACTGCCGGGGTTCTCTGCAGGCAACGGCCCAGCCTGCGGCAGGAGAGGGAGGCTCAGCCGCCTAGCCTGGCTGCCAAGGAGGGAGATGAGCAGCTGGACGAGGGGGAAACTGGAGAAGACGGCCTCAACAAAGGGCTGTTCAGGACCCTCAAAGCCCCATTGTTCCCGCTGAGGACCGCCAGGGCCTGGTTTCTCAGACTTTGCTCAACGAGAAATACAAATATCACTAGCTGGTGACCCAGCTAGTTGGCGTCTGAGACAAGCTTCCTGTAATAATAGCACAGCAAACACACCCACAGCTCTCAAGACAGTCCTGCTTTAATCATTGTTTCTTCTGGGGTGTGTGTGTGTGTGTGTGTGATGTTTCTCAGGAGCTGTCCACCTGTTTTTGTTTTTTTCACACATTTATTGGCGTGTGTGTGCCCAGCAAAGGTGTGGAAATCAAAGGACAACCTCTGAGTCTTTTCTCTTCTACCATGTGGGTTCCAGGGATCCAGTTGAGGATGCCAGATTTGGTGGTAACCTTTGCTTGCTAAGCCATCCCCATCCCCATCGCATTTGTTAAGGCGGGGTCTCTCACTGGGACCTGGGGCTTCTATCCCCCAGCCCTGGGCATAAAAGCACTGAGCGTCTTAGGCGGGTGCTGGGGATTCAGCCCAGGTCCTCACGCTGGTGTGGCAGCACTCTGGCCTGACAGAGCTCCTCAGTCTCTGGTTACCTCTTGTTTTATGAAGCCCAGGCTGACTTTGAGTTTAGACCCTCCTGCCTCAGCTTCCAGACTGTCTGGGACTGCAGGTGTGCCAGCGCGCTGGGCACAGTCACACTCCTGATAATGAGCCTCACCCTGAGTCACCCCAGAGGGCCTGGTGCTGTTGGTCTATATTCCCAGCTCTTTGGGAAGCTGAGGTGGGCAGATCAACCTTCAGGGACTGTAGCGTAAACTCACACCCATCCAGCATACAACTGTGAAAAGAGGCTGGGCCGGCAGCTCAGTGGTGCATGCCTAGCCTGTGGGGGCCCTGGGCTCTATCCTCAGCACCTACTTGTGCCATCCCTCAAAAACAAGCAGCGACTCAGGTGTGGCCAATCAGAGACAGGGAACTCAGAGGAGGCAGAGTTCAGAGCAGTCATGTGACTCGGTCTGGGCCAGTGTGGCCTGGTTCTCTGTGCAAAGGTGCCCTCTGGAGTAGGAGCTGGGTTGGTCTCCTGTGTGCAGCTGCCCTCCCCGCTCCAGCCACACACACAGCACACACAGACAAACCTGTCAGACTTGTGGGGCTCGAGAACAACATCCAAGCGCCTCACTCC
>NW_004949201.1:343557-360280 GCF_000317375.1 Microtus ochrogaster
TTTTTTTTTTTTTGATTTTTCGAGACAGGGTTTCTCTGTAGCTTTTGGTTCCTGTCCTGGAACTAGCTCTTGTAGACCAGGCTGGCCTTGAACTCACAGAGATCTGCCCGCTTCTGCCTCCCGAGTGCTGGGATTAAAGGCGTGCGCCACCACCGCCCGGCTAACTGCTTACAATCTTATTATGTAGTCCAGGCTACCCTCAAATTCATTATCCTCTTGCCTAAATTTCCTGAAGAGCTGAGTTTCTTTTTAAACGTGCAGGTGTTTTGCCTGTGCGAATGTTTGTGTACCAGGTACATAATTGACACCCATGGTGGCTATAAATAGAATCCCCTGGAACTGGAGTTACCGATGGTTGTGAGCCACCATGTGGGTTCTGAGAATCCAACCCAGGTCTTTTGGAAAAGCAGTCAGTGCTCTTAACTAGTAAGCCATCTCTACATCTCAAGAGTGGGGTTTCCTCCCATTTTTTATTTTAGGAAAGCTCTCATGTAGCTCAGATTAGCCTTAAACACACAACACAGCTGAGGCCAACCTTGAAAGGCAATCCCTTTGCTCAGGGTTGGGATTTCAGGTATGGACCACCATACTCGGCAGCTTTTCTTACTATTCATACCCAACAACTCGGAAGTCACTTTGGGCCGGGAGTGGGGGACTCACAGCGCTCGCTCTGCATGTAGCGGGTCACTCCTTCGAGGCTCAGCTCGTCCAGCAGACGCTCCTTCTGGGAGCCCAGGCCCAGGGTCTGGGAGAATAAGTTCCGCAGAAAGTCCACTGACAACAGCAAGAGAGACAGTGCCAGGTAGGCATCGGGCCGGGGCCAACCATGCAACCTACTATCCTCCCACAGGCAGCAGCCTCAGGTACCAAGTTCATTATTACACGCTTTAGACATCACTCCTGGAGGAGTCCTTCCCCAGATCCCCAGGCTCCAGATCACCTCCCAGCCCTCCTCCAGGAAGACACTTACTCTCTGCCTCTCCACCAGTAGCTCCTTCCTCAGTGTCCGAGTCTGAGTCCTGGAAGGGGCAGGTGGGATGGCCAAGCCCAAGAAGTGGGGTTAGGGAGGCAGGGAGGGGGAAGGGATGGGGGTGACGCCTGGTTCAAAGAGAGTAGGGCTCTGACCAGGAGGTGGCCTGGAGAAGCAGAGGGCCAGCATGAGGGCTCCGGGACAGGTGGCCTATAGGGAGGGGATTCACATCTCCTTGTGTATCTGACTTTCTAGGCCTTATCTTTTTTGAGATGGGGTCTCTCTGGCTGGCCTAGAACTGGCTATGTAGACCAGGCTGACCCAGAACTCCCAGAGATCCACCTGCCTCTGTCTTCTAAACTTAAAAGGTATGAACCACCATGCCTGCCCCCATCTTTTGTTTTGACAGGGTCTCACTATATATCCCTAGTTGGCCTAGAACTCACTATGTTGACTAGGGTGCCCTTGAACTCAAAGATCAACTTGCCTCTGCCTCTCTCTGACTTCTGAAATTAAAGGCACATGCCACCATGCCTGACTTGCTTTTTGAGATAGGGTTTTATGTAGCCCAGGCTAGCCTCACACTTGCTATGAGGTCTACATGACCTTGAACTTGGGATCCTCTTGTCTCCACCTCCCCAGTGCTAGGACTGCAGTGTGATGCTTCAGATCACGTCTACCATTCTAACCAGTTGGCCATCACAGCCTGATAATGCTAGGACTGAAGCGAGGGTTTCATGCACACTGGGTAACCACTGCCACTGGAGCTAGGCCTCCAGCCTGGGGGCCTCAACTTGTCCATGCGGATCAGAGGTTGCTGTGAGACTGAACAGTGAATCCCTTGGCCTCTCAGCTGCTCCTCTCCACTTCCCTGAGCCACCTGCCACAGCCATGCTACAGCCTAGGCAATGGTGATGCTGCTTCTGTCCCCATATGTGAGCTCTCAAGGCGACCCCACCTTGCTCCAACCATGTTCCAGAGTGGCCTCAGCATCTTCCCAAAGCCAGCTCCTGCTCCTAGTCCCCTTGCCAAATGGCCCTTAATTGGCTTCCCTACCCCACCCTGCCCTCATGCCAATTTCCCGTGTACCCACTCAGCCTCCTGATAGCCCTCCTCTTACCCCATCTCTCCATTCCAGAGCTCCGCCTGATTCAGTCAGTTCTCTCCCCTGGGGTACTGCTCTGGCTTCCTTGACTCAGTTTCCATCTCTGACCCTCCTCTTCCCCATATGTGTTGGCCTGTTTAGGGCAGTCCACCCCTTTTTCCTTTAAGCCCCCTCAAATCACAAACATCTGCTGAGTGCCATAACATCAGCAGCACAAGGGCAGGGGCTTGATGCCCAGCCTAGATAACAGGACTTCCAGAACCATCTGGCACTAAATGCATGCAGACTGGGTGCTAGGCTAGGGATGGTCTTGCAGTAAGTGTCAGAAACAGTCTGACCAACTCAATCAACTAACTGCTCAAAAGTCCCCAGACCACCCCTTCCCTACTATGCTTCCAAACCTCCTTTTCAAATCAAATCACTTTTTAAAAAAGATTCTTTTGTCATTACTGCTGTTTTGACACAGGGTCCATGTAACCCAGGTTGGTTCCAACTTGCTATGTTTCTGAGGGTGACCCCAAATTCCTGAGCTACCTACTTTTATTTCTGGGGGGCTGAAACTGCAGGAGTATAGCAGCACCACGTCTGACTCTCAAATGATTGCTTCCTGAGTTTTAAAGCTAAAAAGCTGGCAAGAGGGTGCACCAGGGAGACATCCTCGCCACTCAGCCTGACCGGCTGAGCTTGCTCCCAGGTTCCTCACGGTGGGAGGGGAGGACAGATGTCCTCAGATGACCACACATGCACTGTGCATCCTACCCACAGAACAACTAGAAATTAAAAAGAGACAGGTCTTACTATTTCGCCCAAGCTGGCTTCCAACCCACAATCCTCCCTTTTCAGCCTCCTGAGCCTTTACAGAATGAACAAATGCCGAAGCAAAGTCAAGCAACAGTTAAACAGAAAAAACTCCAGCGGCTTTCCCTGCATGAGTTTTTACGCATTGATATGGTAGACGTGGGTCTTGCCAGAGTATGATACTTCATCATGTTTCACAGACCTACCTAATTCTTTTATAGATTTACTTTTAATATGTGTATATGTGTATGGTTGTGCATGTGGAGTCAGAGCCCCTGGAACTGGAGTTACGGCCACTTGTGAGCTCCTGACTTGTGAGCTCCCGATATGGGTTCTGGGAATGGAGCTCGGGTCCTCTGGAGTAGCAGTATACATTCCTAGCCACAGAGCTGTCTTTCTAGCCGCCCACCTCATTCTTTATTGTGGCTCCATAGTAACACATTGTATGATGAACCACAGTTCATTGACTCCCTCTCCTGACGGCCACTGGGGCCTTTCTAGCGCTGCCCTGTCTGGAAAATGCCGCAATTGATACCCCCACATCATCTTTGTCACTGAGACCCCTTCTGACTGAAATCTTTTGGTCTGGCATTGAGTCTTATTTTAGGAGCCAGACAAGTAAGATAGCAGGGACTCACAGCAGGCTGTCCCAGTTCTGCTGTGCACTTATGGGAGTACTGTTGACCACAGCTTCCATACCTGCCTCCCTTTGGAGAGTGATCTCATAGCAATGGGCATGCTGGCATTCAGTGGTAGTAGGCACTGTCTAGCACAATGCTTCTCAGCCTGTGGGTGGTGACCCCCTGGGGCTTGAACGACCCTTTCACAGGGGTCGGGGATTAGACATCCTGCATATCAAATACTTACAATTCATAAAGTAGCAAAATGACAGTTATGAAATAACAATGAAAATAATTTTATGGTTGAGGGTCACCACGACATGAGGAACTGTATGAAAGAGTTGCAGCATTAGGAAGGCTGAAAACCACTGGTCTAGTACAGGAAGACAACCTGGCCCGCGGGGGTTCTGCAGGCATTGGCAAGTGTCCCCACACATCTTTGAGATGGCTCATCTACCTCCCCACTTTAGTGGACCCGTTTCCTATAGGTTTCAAGCCCTCCCCTTTCCCTCTACACTGGTTCGAGTTCCGCATCTGTAAAGTGTCCACGAAAGGCCTTATGCTCACTGGGATGCCAGAGAGACTAAACGAGGTCACGGAGACTAGAGTGCAGTCAGAACACCAATAAAGGACCACCCCGCAACAACTACCAAAAACATCTCCTCCTCCTCCTTGCTCCTTAGGTCTTTGCACTCTGCAGGGAACACCATAGCTGATCTTATTTAAGAAAATTCTAAATCACTTTACTTAGAACACTGCGGCTATATCTTGGTCTTGTTCACTAGCTTGCGAGCTCCTCCAGGGATGAGTTTCGCTAGACCCGTCTATCATCTCTGACCCACAAAGTTTGCTGTGCATTCCTGGAGTCCACCCCCCACCTTGAGACAGAGTCTCACTGTATGGCCCAACCTGTCTCAAATTTCTCCATCTTCCTACCTCAGCCACCCAGGCACTGGGGGTACAGGTGGAATCATACCCAGCTTCGGTGCCACTTTTACAATCAACCCTATAAAGTCATTTCCCCCACCCCATGAGATCTGTGAGTTTGGGAATCAAACTGGAAAACTCTCTTCCAGGTCCAGCACAAATGAGGTTCAGAAGGAATTGAGGAAGGGGTGGGCAACAGAAAGACAAGAGGACAATATGGAAGGGCAACCGGTGGTTGAGGCTGTGTATTTTCCCTTGACAGTCCCCAGAAGCCGCCATTCCCCAGGAGGTTGTACTAATCCCCCAGATGGAGTTAGGAATCAGGACCATAAGCCAAGGGCCCTTGGGTAAAAGCCTCCCCTTGCCACTCCCCCCAGTTTGGAATGAGGAACCAAATCCATCTCTCTCCTTCCCTCCACCCCTTTCCCCATCTCACCTGAGCCTCCTGCACCTTCCCTGCCTGCGTCTCCAGAGGGTCAGAGGCTGGGGAGGAGGGGGAGCAGACGTGGTTACAGTGCGGGGTAATAGTTAAAGGGATGAAGGGTTCATAGTGGTGGAGGCAACAAGAGGACCCACCAACCTAGTTCTCCTGGAGTCGGGGATGGTAATAAGACTGTCAGAGATGGGGAAAGGCTTATTTTAGAAAGGAAGACTGTGTGAGGAGGAAAGGCTGAGGGGAAGGTTTAGGAGGAGAAAGCAGGCGAAACAGGTCTGAAGGAAGACTTCAAAGTTAGGCAGGGCATGGTAGTGTGTGTGCCAGGCAGGAGAATGAAGGAGGGCAAAGTTTTTCATGAGAAGTAAGTAGGGATACCTCTGCTCAGAGTTAAGTGTGGGCGAGGAGATACAGTGGAGGTGGAGGTTTAGGAGAGGCACAAGAACCGAAGGAAAGAGACAGGGGCAGCAGGGGTCCCCCAACATCCTACAGTTGCCCCTAACACCAAACAACCTTGGCAACCGGGATCGTGGCAACTTTGGTCCTTAGCAACGAGGGTCCTCAGCAACCAAAGTGCAAGAAACGCGATCATTAAGAACTTGGCAAACGGACCCTTAAAAATCTCACAACCCAGAATCCCACCATCCTAGCAATACCGACCACTTAGCAACGGTCCTCCAAATCCCACTCCCTTCACGCAGCCCCTTTCTCCCACCCTACCGAGCCTGCCCTCGGGCCCCGGGGCCTGCAGCCCAAAGCCAGGCCCCGGCGCGGCCCGACCCTCCCACCTGGGCCCCCGACTCACGGTCCGGATCGGCCATGGGAGCGGGGTGGGGGCCCTCGGAGCTGTCACCGACTGCTCTGTCCCGTGACGGCACCGGAAACAAGGTCCAGATAAGCTATAGGACTACAACTCCCGGCAACCAACGCAGTCCCTCAAATGCTTTCGTACACTGCGCCTCTCACAGCAAAGAACTACAAATCCCAAAAGGCCTGGCGCCTTAAGTAGCCATATTGATAAAGGGCGTCTGGAAAAAGTGGGGAAACTCAGAGAGCTAGTGTCTACCTTATTATTCTGATTGGTTCTGGTGCTGTATAGGGGCGGAGTGTAGCTATTTAACACATTCTGATTGGGTAGATGAGGGGGCGTGTTGGGGAATTCCCAGCAGGGCGGAAGCACTGGAACGCACGGCAAAGCCCAGCGACAGGCGGGCGACCACAGGGGGCCACCCGAGGTGGCTGGGGCCATGGCTGGGGTCGCTTGCTTGGGAAAAACTGCGGATGCCGATGAATGGTGCGACAGCGGCCTAGGCTCTCTAGGTCCCGACGCAGCGGCTCCCGGAGGACCAGGACTGTGCGCAGAGCTGGGCCCGGAGCTGTCGTGGGCGCCCCTGGTCTTTGGCTACGTCACTGAGGATGGGGACACGTGAGTAAACCTTAAATTACTAAACGGAGCCCCAGGATCCTACCTGAGTCTCCATTAGCCTATGATTCCTGTGGCTTATTATCTTCTAGTTCCTAACTCTTGACTTTCGATGCTGGACTTCCTGACCCCTAACTCCCAAATACTAAACTGTGAGAAGACTAGTCTTACGTTCACCCACAGTCAAGTGTCTCACCTTTCTTGAATTGTAAATTTGTGCTCCTGTAATCCATATCCTACCTACTGATCCCCAAACCGGATCTGAACCTTCCCGACCAGGCCCCCGGACCTTTGTTAGCCCTCTAGTTCCCACACCTTCTGACCCCTTGCTTCCAAATGTGGTCTTTGATCTTAGCTACCCTTGTAATAAGCCAGATTTTGACTTCCAAAATTAGTCCTTGGCCCTGAATCTACAACTCTGCTACTTCCAGCATGGATCTGCAAATAAGAAATTGAGCTGCTGGGCGCAGTGGCACTCAGCACTTGGGAGGCAGAGGCAGGCAGATCTCTGAGTTTGAGGCTACTTGATCTACGAAGTGAGTTTCCGGCCAGCCAGAGCTACATAAAATTCAGAATCTCTTCCAGGACAGGCTTCAAAGCTACAGAGAATCCCTGTCTCGAAAAACTAAAAAACAAAACAAAACAAAAAAATCAGAATCTCATTTCCACGAGGATAGATTTGTCTGTTAACCAAATGTTCCTCCCAGACCACCGCCTTCCAGTGGCTGTTTTTAGCTGAGCTGGTGTGATGGTACACACTTGTAATCCCAGCCCTCCAAGGGGCTGAGGCAAAGAGGATCTCTAAGTCTGAGGATAGCTTGGGAGGACCTGGTATTGAAAATGAGGGGAGAGGAAAAGGAGGAGAGGAAGATTGAAAAATAATTTTAAGAATCAGGAAATTGTGCTTAGTCGCTAAGCTGGGGAGAAGGGACAGCTGTGGTGATGGTCTGTGTAAGGGATTGTACCCGGGATTTTTTGTCCTTTGTGCTCATTGCGTGTGCCCAGTGACTCAGTGCCTGACCCATGAGGGGAACACAATAAACACGAATCTTAAAGAACCAGGTGTTGTTTCCTTAATTTTCTTATTTTTCACTTTCCATTTTATTAGTTCTTGTTCCTTTATTATTTCATTCTGATCACTTTAGATTGAGATGTAGATTTTGTAATTTTCTTTTTCCTCTTTGATCTTGCTATTCAGCTGAGGATATAGACTTGAACTTTTCATCCTCCCGCTTCTAGCTCCCAAGTATACATCACTATGCCGTGAGTGTGTGTGTGTGTGTGTGTGTGTGTGTGTGTGTGTGAGATTAGAGGAGAACCCTGAGCTGTTGATTTGTTTTGAGACAGGGCCTTTCACTGGCCGAGCACTCACCACAGAGGCTAGATTAGCTGCTTGAGAATCTCAGGGATCCTCACCCCTTCTCCTTCTCTGAGACCAAGTCTCTCTGTATAGCTCTTGACTGGCCTGGAATTCACTGTGTGGACCAGGCTGGCCTCAAACTCACAGCAATCTATCTGCCTCTGCCTCCTGAGTGCTGAGATCAAAGATGTATGCCTACATGCTCCATCCAGGGATTGTGTGCCTTCGCCTCCCTAGTGCTGGAATTATAAGCATTTAAAACCACAACCAAATTTTTTTAGGTGTGTTCTGAACTAAGGTCACTGTGCTTTACCTACCAACTATTTCCCAGCCTTGTCCCCCAGTCCCCCCTCCGTTAACCCCTTTTTTAGTCAGTGTCTCACTGTACAGCCTGGGATAGCCTTGAATTCTATATATATTTTTTTTTTAAATCGAGACAGGGTTTCTCTATGTGTAGCCCTGGCTGTCATGGAACTCAATCTGTAGACCAGTAGACCAGGCTGGCCTGAAACTCAGAGATCCGGCTGCCTCTGCCTCCTGAATTATTTTACTTTATGTGTATAGATGTTTTTCATTTGCACACCTGTGTGTGTGAGTTGTATATGTGCTTGTTGGATCCACGGGAACTGGAGTTATGGATGGTTGTGAGCCACCATGTAGGTGCTGGAAATCAAACCTGGCTCTTCTGCAAGAGCCATGAGTGTTCTTAGCTGGTGAGCCATTGGTTCAGCCTCTAGCCTTACACTCTTGGTCTTAAACATGTGGTGTGTGCCCAGCTCCTGCTCTGCTGGGGACTGACTATGTCTGCCACACTAGCGCCTTACCGACTTACCTTTCCACTTTGCTAATGAGCTTTGAGCGCTACAAATATTCCCTGCAGAGAACTTCTGATATGCTGTGTTTTTGTTTTCACTTATTCGAGTATATTTTCTAATTTCTCTTGATTTCTCCTTTGGCCAGTAGATTATGAAGAAGCATGTTCATTTTCCACCCTTGGAGGAATTTCCAGATGTCTTTCTGTTACCGGTTTTGAGTTTTGTTTCACTGTGGGCAGAGAAAATTCTTTGCTTGATTTGCACTCTCTAGTTTCTCTTTCCGTGCTGGGCAGCAAACCCAGGCCTCTTGAGTGCCAGGCAAGTACTCCATCAGGAATGGTGTCCCATGGCAATTCATTTTGATTTACTGAGACTCGGTTTTTTGGCCCAGAAATTGACCCTGAGTGTTAGGTGCGCACTTATAAAGAGCTTATAAAATGGTGTTGGACCGGTAGCTCACTGGTTAAGAGCACTAGCTGCTCTTGCAGAAGACCCACCCAGTCCAGTTCCCAGCACTCACATGGCAACTAACAACTATCTATAACCCTACTTTCCAGGGGTCTGATGCCCTCTTCTGGCCTCTGTTAGTTAGCTCCCGTGTGCACGTCGTGTGCATCCATCCACTCAGGCACACATACACTAAATAAATAATCTGTGATTTAGAGGTAATGTTGATTAGCAGTGTTGTTCAAAGCTGGGTGTGTAATTCCAGCTCCAAAGAAGACTGAGGCAGGAGGATTCTCAAATTCAGGTCCAGCCTAGGAACAGAGTGAATTCAAGTCCAGCCTGGGAAACATGAATGCCAAGGCCCTGTTGCAAAATAAAGGGAACAAAGAGCCTGATGAGCGTGTGCTTCCCTGCATGCATGGAGCCTTCGGTTCCATCCGCTACTGCGAAAACAAGACAGCAACAACCACACACCCTGCTCTCCAAGTCTGCTGTCTCTTTGCTGATGTTTTCTGTTTCCTCGAACAGTTCGTGACAGAGACCTATTGAAATCTCCAAGTCTGTGGATCCATCTGTTGGTTTTCATTCTGTTAGCTTTTGCTTTATGTAATCTGGAGGTCTATTATTAGAGCCATAGTGTGTGTGTGTGTGTGTGTGTGCGTGTGTGCGTGTGCGTGTGTGTGTGCGTGTGCGTGTGTGTGTGTTTGTGTTGTCAGTCAAGCCTGAGGTGCAAATGTTAGGCATGTGCTCCCCAACCCACATCCCAGCCCCAGCCCTTGTTTTCCACTTTTTTGTATTTTGTTTTTTTGTGTCAGGGCTTCACTGTGGAGCCCAGGCTGGTCTTAAACTTGTGATCCTTCTGCCTCAGCTTCTGAAGTGCTAAGATTAGAAGCTGGGGACGTTATACCTAGTTTGTCTTTGTGTGTATATATTTGTGTGTGGAGGCCATTGGTTGGTGTTCGCTTTCTGCCTCATTTGCTCTTCGCTTTGTTATTATCTGAGATGAGGCTTCACAATGTAGCCCTCGCCGACCTGGAACTCACCTGCAGACCAGACTAGCCTGGAATTCACAGAGCCCACCAGCCTCTGCCTCTTTCACACATGCCACCATGCCCAGCTGTTCTTGGTGACCAAATCTCATTATTTAGTATTTGACCCTGCTGGTCTAGAACTCACCATGTTGCCCAGTCTGGCCTTGATGTAACAATCCTCCTGCCTCAGCTTCTCCAGGTACTGGAATTTGAGCTGGCTAATTTCCTTAGTAAACACTGGTTCTTTTTTTTTTTTTTTTTCCTTCGGAGCCTGTCTTGGAACTAACTCTTATAGATCAGGCTGGCCTCGAACTCACAGAGATCAGTCTATCTCTCCTTCCCAAGTGCTGGGATTAAAGGCATATGCCACCACTGCCCAGCTGAAGACCCTTGTCTTATCTCAGAACACCAACCAACCAAACAAAGTAGCTCCCATCCCTGACTCCCGGACACTGAAATGTTTCCAATGGTGGCCATAGTTTGTAGCTCCTTGTTTATTGACCTCTCCCTTTGTCCCCAGGGCCCTGCACTTGGCCGTGATACATCAGCATGAACCCTTCCTGGATTTCCTCTTGGGCTTCTCTGCCAGCACTGAGTACCTGGACCTGCAGAATGACCTAGGCCAAGTGAGCCACTGGGGATGGTCACTTTAGGGAGCCGGGTCCAGGATTGTCATTGTGGCCCTAACCCCTGCTCTCTCTCCCTGTAGACAGCCCTGCACCTAGCAGCCATCCTGGGGGAGGCATCCACGGTAGAGAAGTTGTATGCAGCCGGCGCAGGAGTGTTGGTGACTGAGCGAGGGGGCCACACCGCGCTGCACTTGGCCTGCCGCATGAGGGCACACACGTGCGCATGCGTGCTGCTCCAGCCCCGCCCCAGACGCCCAAGGGATGCCTCAGATACCTACCTCACTCAGAGCCAGGACCATGCCCCAGGCACCAGCCAAAACCCTGTTGTTGTGAACCCTCAACCTAACCCAGAGGACGAAGAGGAGCCAAGTGATGAAGACTGGAAGCTGCAGCTAGAAGCAGAAAACTATGAGGGTGAGGGCCCTGGGCCCTGGGAAGGACGAAAACTCCCTGGCTATTACCTGACTTGAAACCCAGCCGCTGTGCTTATCTGGCATACACAGAGCCTGGGTTCAATCCCCAGCATAAACTGGGCGTGGTGGCACATGCCTATAATACCAGCCCTTGTAAGTTGGAAGCAAGAGGATCAGGAGTTGAAGGTCATCTTTGGTGCTATCTAGCTAGTTTTAGATCAGTCTAGGTTCAGGAGACCCTGTCTCACACACCCTTCTCAGGGCAAGGCTATATGTGCCTATAATCCTAGCACTTGGGTGACAGAAGCCTGAAGTAGAAACATCATGAGGTCAGCTTCAGCCTGTGCTACATCGTGAGCCCCTGTTTAAAAAAAAAAACCTGAAAGCAAAACCAGCTCCTAAAAGCAAAATCATCCTAAGTCTCCAGAAGTCCCAGCTTCTGGACCAAAAACCCCAGGAGTATTAAGAATTGATACACAGGGCTCCTCTTCCCCAGATCTGGTCTTCAAACCACTTGCATCCCAGACGGCCAACCTACAGATCCAGAAATGCCCGGATACAGTGGTTGAGCCTGGACTACCTACCTGCAAGGTTCCTTCCCTCCAGAACTGTTTGTTCCCAAGTGTAAGCCTCTAGTTCAGCCTAACTGGATTGAGAGGATCCACCCCACACACTCCTAGCCCTGGGCAGAGGGTGCAGAGTTCACCCTCCTCACTCAGGCCTCATGGGAAAAGAACCTGGCTTCTCCATAAATAGGCTGAGGTCACCTGATAGCCAGTGTCCCCAGTCCTTTGTGGGACCTCTATTGTTATTGTCCTTGTTTGTTTTATTTATGATGCTGGGGACGGAGCTCAAGAGCTGTTCTTTGTGACTTGGTTCTGTTGGTCCACAGAGTGAGTGCTCTCATTCCGAGTCCCTGTAGATCCCAGACACCTCACCACTCAGGCTTACCCTGCCAGCATGCTGACATCTGAGCTCAGGCCCCAAACCTGGTACCCTTCCCTCGGGTCATGACAGAGCTGAGGCTCCTTAACTTGTCATCTGTCCCCAGGCCACACCCCACTCCACGTAGCTGTCATCCACAAAGATGCAGAGATGGTCCAGCTGCTCCGGGATGCTGGAGCTGACCTCAATAAACCGGTGAGCCACCGTGGTGGGCCAGTGTGGGGGAAGCCACTGTCCCCTGTGTGCTCTCACTGACTGCTCTGGCACCTCCCACAGGAACCTACGTGTGGCCGGACCCCTCTGCACCTGGCGGTGGAAGCCCAGGCAGCCAGCGTGTTGGAGCTTCTCCTGAAAGCTGGTGCTGACCCTACCGCCCGCATGTATGGGGGCCGCACCCCACTTGGTAGCGCCCTGCTTCGGCCCAACCCTGTCCTTGCCCGCCTCCTCCGTGCACATGGAGCCCCTGAGCCTGAGGAGGAGGAGGATAAGCTTGGCCCTTGCAGCAGCAGCAGCAGCAGTGACAATGACAGCGACGACAGAGATGAAGGCGTGAGTCAGGAACGGGTATCCCCTGGAGGGGTCGGAGTAAACAGGCAATCAGAAACCTGGCAGATGCTGCCAGGGACTCAGACAAGGGACACAGAGATGAGGGGAAACTGTCATAGACTTGGCAATCTGTCATGGTGGCAAACACCATAGCCTTGAATCCTGGGATTCAGGAGGCAGAGGTAGTCTGTGAGCTTGAGGCCTGCAAGGGCTGCATAGTGAGACCCTGTCAAAAAGGAAAAACAAAATTGCACAAAGACGAGCTAAGTTAGACTTCCTCCAGAGGCGGTCATGAGCGCAGGCAGTGAGGGTCTGAGCATGGTCAGAGTGGCCGGAACACTGATGGTCGGGAAAGACCTCTGCCAGCAGTGAGGGAGCATTACTGAAGAACACAGACAACAGCACACCCTTGTATAGGGGCCGGCGTAGCATGAGGAGGGCTGATGGTGGGTGAAGGCAGAGGGGCATAGGGAGAGAGCTGTGTCAGGTGACTAATACCCAGGGCACAAAGGGGTCGTGGTGGCAGAAGGTGGTACTAAGAGCCATGACCTCCAGCATGGTGCATTCAGGGTGTTAAAGGAGGGGCAAGGGAACTCAGGCGTCATGGCCAGGCCCCATTAGGCGCTGTGGCCTTGGCAGTGGGCAAGGTGGCAGCTACCTGACTCCTGTGCTGTCCCTCTCTTTTCCCAGGATGAATATGACGACATCGTGGTCCACAGTGGCAGGAGCCGAAACCGGCTACTTCCCTCCCCAGCACCCAAACCTCTTCCTGATGACCCCAACCCCACCTGACTTAAGTTTTAATATTAATATAATTTACAGTTTAATAAAACTTTAAAGCTGACAAGCAGCGCCCAGCCTGATAGTGCCTTCTGCTTATTTCAGGTCCCGTCCCTCCAGAGCCACATGTGAGCCACGGTTTGCTTTGTGCTTTATTCACTCAGGGATGGAGGGGTGGGGTGGGGTCCCGAGTCTGAACCAGCCCTCGCCCCACTCAGACTTCTCTCTGGCTTGGTTCTCAGGCACACCCTTGCTTCCCAGCCCCTGCCAGTTGGTGGGATGGGGGCTCTGAGCTCAACAGTCCTGAGCCTTAGGGCATACGGGAAGGGAGGGGAGTGGATGGGGGTCAGCCTTCCCTCCCAAGTGCCTCTCCCAGCATGGCGGTGGCCTTCTTTAGCTGCTCCTTCATGCGCTCTAGCTGCTCCACATCGTCTTCCTGGGGGAGATCAGAAATATGGTTACCTCTGTGACCACTGTAAATCACTGGTGGCCTGAAGTCCCTTCCTAGCTGTCTGTCATGGTTAGTGATGGCTACCATCTTTGCTCCCCCAAACCCCAAAGCTCTGTTCGCCCACTGGACCGGCGTGGAGGTTCACATTTGATCCTCTGCCTCTGCTCTCTGAGTGCTGGGATTACAGATATGTATCATCACAGCTGGTTTATGTAGTGCTTGGAAATGAATCAGGGCATTGCATGCTAAGTATACATTCTACCACAGACCTACATCCCAGCTCTGGGTGACCCATCTGTGATGTGATGGCCATTTTGATTGCTGCTCCCAATTAAGGTTATATTTAATCAGTTAAAAAAAAACTTTATGTGTATGGGTGTTTGCCGGCATATATGTCTGTATATCACCATGTCTTCCTGCTGCCCCTGGAGGCCAGGAGAGGGCATAGGATCCCCTGGAAATGGAGTTGCAGAGTCACTAGGTGGATCCTGGGAATTGAACCTGGGTCCTCTGAAAGGGCAGCCAATGCATTGAACTATTAAACCATCTCTCCAGCACATAACTAAAAAACAAGTTTATACATTTATTGTGGGCGTGTATGTGCACATGCATATCCGAGCATGTGTGGGGCGGTCAGAGGACAACCTGTGGGAGTCAGTCCTCTCCATCCGCCATGCAATGCAGGACCTAGGGATTGAACTCAGGTCACCAGGCTTGGCAGCAAGTGCCTTTACCCACTGAGCCATCCTTACTGGCATGTGGAATATATTGGACCTTGCATGGCTTAGCCAATGGTATCTGTCACTAGCCTAGTGAACCAGGAGAGTAGCTGCTGGCTTCAGTGGGAGCTGACTTACTTGGTACAGACTGGCGATGATGCTGATGTTTGTGGGTAATTAGTGGTGTCTTCCTGGTCACTGTCCTTGCTTGGGCGTTGCTACCTAATCTTGGTGCATACTTGGTCACTGACCCACTTCATGGTGGGTTTCATTGTGGCCCAGCACTAGCAGGTGTTAGAAGAGACCTCCTTGGGTGACCCTGGAGTGGCCCCACCACTCACCTCCTGCTCTGAAGCCGCCTCCTCCTCTGCCTCTTCCTCCTGCTTGGCCTTGGTGCCCGGCTGCTCCAGGCGGTGACGATGGCTCGAGGACTCTTCGTGCCTTTCTCCCCCCGCCATCTCACTCCCCTGCCACAGACTGTGGCCTCCACCCAGCAGGTGCATGCCCTTCTCCTCTGCCTGAAACCGGGCCGTCTCCTCATCGCTGGCCTTCTCAGCCACCCGCTTCTGGGGGCCCCTGGCACCCTCTAGATGCTTCCACATATGCTCGAAGGTCTTCTGTGGCTGCCTCTTCTCTTCCTCCTCTTTCTCCTCTTCCCGGTCAAGCTGGCTGTGGAGCTGTGTATGGATGGCCTGTTCCTGCACCTCAGACTTGTGGGTCCTCTCTGCTGCTTCCTCCTCTTCCTTGTCCCTTATCTCCTGGCTGGACGTCATCTTTCCAGTCTCCTGCTTGTTGAAGTCCCCACCCAGTAACTTCTTCTCCTCAAGGGACACACAGCCATGGGGCTCTGTCTCGAATATCTCTAGCAGGGAATGATAGGGTTCTCTTTGTGCAGCCAACTGAGAAATGGGGTTGCTCAGGAGTTCTGGGTCCTTCCTGACATCATGAAAGGGACTGCTTGGCACTGGGAGGGGGTGTCATAGGCTGTAATTCTCGGCTCTAGTCCCTGTGCTGTAGCCAGGCTCTTTCAGGTGTGTGTGGGGGGGGAGGGTAAGCAGCACCACACTGACCCCGGGGCCTGGGAACTTTCCTACCATGCACTGTGGGCCAGTAGGAAGGTGGGGAAAGATGTTGGGAGCCCGAGGGGAACTAAGGGATTCCTACCTTTGTGGAGCAGAGCTGTGCAGAGGCCTCTCTGGGCCTGGCCCAGTGTCAGCACCTCCATGACCACCTCTGCTAGACAGCGGGTTAACTGGGGCAAGGATGAAAGGTTAGAGGGAGGTCAAGGGCAAGGGAGTTGGGCAAACAGAGTGGCTACAGGAGAAAAGAAAGAGGTGGGGATCCTGGGAGAAGCTGAGCAGAGGGGACCCAACAGGATGGGGTGGGCAAAGAAGGGCTCCTCTCTCACCTCCTCCTTGGAGGGTCTGGGCGCCAGGGGAACCGAGGAGGCTGTGGAGGGATGAAACAGGTACTGTCCGTGGTACTAATCCCAACTCCTCCGTTACCGCAACCCACCAGCCTGGCACCTTCCAGCTGAGCTGCCCCCGTGTGTAAGCTCAGCCGCCTGTCTATAGCCCGGCCCCAGGTATACTGGCCTGCCACCTAATCCCTCTGTGGGCTCTGGACTCACCAGTCCCCAGCAGCAGTGCCAACAGCGGGGGCAGCAGCAGCAGCGCTGCAGAGGTGGGTGCAGGGCGCAGCATGGTGGGGAGTCCGGACCCTGGACCTCTCCGCTGGCTGAGCAGCCAGCCAGTGCCAGAGCCTTATAACCCAGGTGAAGTGGCCCCAGCGGGGGAGAAAATGACGTCACCACCCCCTCCCTGGTTCAGGGAGAGGGGACAGCTGTGGGGCGCTCCAGGACCCTCAATTATTCATGGGAACCCACACTCAAGCATGCACACCCCTCCAGGCTTCTGGCCCAGGAACATGGAGTGGGGGTGGGGGAAAGGCTCTCCCAGAGACTTACTTGGGAAACGGGCAACTCTCCTTTTCTCAACTCTTTCCACATCTGGAAAGTAGATCCTCCTAAATCTACTTCCTAAGAGGTGCGCGCTCCTTCTGACCAAGTCCCTGCTCCGCTGGCCACCAGCTGTGCAGTGCTGGGACAATTGCTTAAGCTTTCTTACTTTTAGGAAGTTTTGGTGACAACCCACTCCAGAGCTGTTGGGTGAGGATATGAGGAGTTCTGGGTAGTGTTCTCCACTGGGAACTTTACAGGGCTGCATGGCACCCCAGCACCACGTGTGAGTGTGTGTGCACACGAGGGAGCTGGTATCTTCCTCTGTTGCTCTCCATTTATTTATTTATTTAT
>NW_004949201.1:367800-369432 GCF_000317375.1 Microtus ochrogaster
CCCATGCTGGGACCAGAGATGGGTGCCACCATACCATAGTTTATATTTTGAGACAGGACCAGGCTGCCTTGAATTTATGTATACCAGGTTTGGCTCACAGAAACCCATCTGCCTCTGCCTCCCAAATGCTGGGATTACAGACACATACTAAAATGCCCAGTAATTCTAAGGTAGGGAATTGAGCCCAGGGCTTTGTGCATGCCAAGCAAGCACTCTGCCAGCTGAGCCACAGATTCCCCCAGTAACCTGCACTGTATGCCAACTCTTCTCCACAGACCTGGATCTACAGCAGCTAATAAAGCAGCCAACGTCCCAGTCCTGCTGGAGCTGACAGGTGAGAAGCTGGACAGTCAACATTCACAGATATGGCCTATGTAAAAGAGAGCACGGTGACAGTAACTCTGGCAGAAGAAGACAGCATGGCACTGTTGCCTTTTACTCTGACAACTCTGGGCGGCGGATGGTCACGCCCAAACTCGATGCTCGCAGGGAGCAGAGACAGGAAGGTGGGAGACAAAGTGGCCAGCTGAAGAATAGGATCAAGGAAGGAGGAGGGAGAGGGCAAACGGCACAGTCCTGGAACATTCTGAAGGCGAAGCTGCAGGTTTGCTAACCCACTGGAGGTGTAAAAATAGCGAGGGAAGTCCGAAGGGTGGCTGGAGCTGCTCAAGGTGCTGAGCAAAATCCACCAGCAAAGGAGCTGGCAGTGTAGACAAGGGGCCTGGAGTGCCTGTGAAGGGGTGAGGGGTGTGCAAAGGAGGTGACACTCTGGACAATACAGGAGTTGGGACCATTGGCCAAAGGATAGGATAAAGCTGGCTCAGTTTGAGGGAGCCACCCGAGGATGATGGCTTTTTGTCCCAGAGGAAGAGAGGCTTTGGCTTCCTTTCGGGTCCCCTGGGGATCCTCAAGTCACCCATCTTGAGCCTGGCAGGCAGCCACGGGCGCTTGAATGATGTGGCATGTCACCTAGCACCTCTCTCACTCACAGATCCAGAAGACTTTGCTCTGTGACCATTTATTGTGGGTCCTCTGCTCGGCACGGAGGCAGGAAGGAGGAAGACGGGATGGCGTGCTATGGCTCTCTCCAGATCTCCTTTGTCCTATCATGGCTGAGACATGCCTCTGGCTGACAGCCCAGTGACGGTAGGGGTCACATCAATAATTCAGTGGCAGGGAAGAAAGAGAGGTACACCCAGGAGTTCAGGAGGGGAGGGTAGAGGCTCTAGCGTCTGGGGCCTCTAGAGTGCCAACCTCCAGGGCAGACAGTTGTCAGCTTGCAGCAGGCTGGCCAGGAAGCCTGGGCTTCTGAGGTTGGTTGGGGCCGATGTACTGGAGAGGCACATGGGTGGGGGCTGTGATCCGGTCAGTGCCTAGGTAGGGCTGGAGGACAGCGGGCACGAGGACAGAACCATCCTGTGGACAGGGCAGTATCAGGATGCTACTCTTCCCCCAACTGTCCTCTCTGCTGCTAGTGCAAGTCTCAAACTCACACACCATTCCTCCTCTTTCCAGTACTGCCAGTTGAACCCAGGATCTCCCCATGCCAAGCAAACTCTTAACCACTGAGCCACACCCCAACCCCTCACTGGGGGATTCTAGGCAGGGGCTCTACCACTGAGCCACACCCCA
>NW_004949201.1:370457-371844 GCF_000317375.1 Microtus ochrogaster
TGTTATACAGAGAAACCCTGTATGGTGGGCGGGGAGGAAGAGATCCTGGCACTGGGGAGGTGGTGATACCCAGAGGAGATGGAAGGACAGCCATATAGCAGTCTATGGGCTACTCACCAACCATTGTTATGGTCTAGAAGAGCATCTCCAGTTTTGGAGCTCTGTTTTGTTTTTGTTTTTGTTTTTGAGGTAGCATCTCATGTAGCCCAGGCTGGCCTAGGATTCACTATGTAGCTGAGAATGGTCACAAGCGACTGGACTCTAGGTAGGTGTGCACCTCTAGGCTGTTTTGTATGTGCTCACTGGCTGCGCTGGACAGGCTGGGCAGAGAGCTCTGGGGATCCACTTGTCTCTGCCTCTGCAGTACAGGGGGTTACATACACGCCATCACCCCAGCTATTATATGGGTGCTGGGGGTCAGAAATGAAGCGCTCATGATGGCAGAGTAGGCACTTTTCTGAGCTTGTTTTCTGTTCCCTTTGAAATAGGGCCACATGTCATCCAGGGTGGCCTCAAACTCAGAACAATCCTCCTGCCTCAGTCTTCCAAGTGCTTGGATTTTAAGTATGGGCCACTACATCAAACCCTTTCTGTTTTATTTACTTAGTTATTTTGAGACAGAATCCCCCTCTATAGTTCAGGCTGGTCTTGAACTCGTGAAAATCTGGCCACAGCCTCGTGTTAGGGATTATAGCCGTGTGATGCCCTGTCTGACTGCACACTCTCAAGTTTTTATGTTTTGTTTTGCACAATGAGTCACTTGGGGAAGAACTGGCCTTCTTCAGCCCTCTGGAAAGCTGTGTGCCCTAAAGGATGAGTAGCCCTTGTGATACCTGGTCCCTCCCTCTCCCACCTCTGCTTCACTCTGCAGGACGAGGAGGTCTTTTGGACCTCACTCTAGGGATGGTGAGCTGCCCCAGGGGGGTCAGGGAACAAACAGCTTTACCGTGCTACCATGCGAACTTTTCAAACTCCTATAAAGCAAGAAAATGCAGACAGAGATTATACCATCCAGAGGCTTCGCCCAGGGGAAAGGAGGCAAAGGAGCAGGTGGCAGGACAGCCCAGTCAGCCCCACTCCCTTCCTCAACCCCAACGGGCCCACCCATCTCCGCACCGGAAATGCAAGCCCAGCTCAGTCAAGATCTCCACCTGCAGGGACAGGAACTCATCCAGCAGCTGTGAGCTCTGCTCTAGCCCAGGGGCTGTCACCCCAAACATCTCCACCTGGGACAGAGCAGGAGCACCGGGTCAGGAGGTTCTGGGTGGTGGCGACCTGTGCATGGCCGGCTAGGTCTGCGCCACTCACTTTAGCAAAGTGATGGACTCGGTACAGCCCCCAAGTGATGCCACTCACTGCGCCACTCACTTTAGCAAAGTGATGGACT
>NW_004949201.1:373007-384783 GCF_000317375.1 Microtus ochrogaster
GTGTGTGTGTGTGTCCCAGGGAATGGAAGCAGGGACTTCTGCATGACAGGAGAGTGCTCCACCAGTTAACATAACTACATTCCTAGCCCCCTTGAACATCCTTAATCCCTCTAAGCTTGGTACCAATGGCACCCTGTCCAGGCAGTCCTCAGGTAGGCCATACCCTGCTGATAAGCTTGCTGAGGGTAAAGTTGACCAGGCCATGCTGTAAGAGGGCCCCAGCTCCGCGCAGGTAATAGGACCGGTGGCCAGACACGTGAGACAGGCGCCTAGAGACAGACAGGCAGACAAACCAGCAGTGCCTATGGGCCAGGTGGGAGGGGAAAGGACTCGCATGCCCAGGGGGCAGAGGCCCAGATGCTAGGCGGGCCTGGCATCAAATATTCATCTTAGGCAGGCCCAGCCCTGGTATTCCACCTTGTGCCCTAAGGCTGCAGGACAGAGCTGGCTGCCAGCTGTTAGTGTGGGGGGATGCAGTAAGAGGGGGTGAGACTAGGGGTGGGGTGGGGGCTCACTTCTGCCGGATAATGTCGAGTTTCTCGCCAATTTCCAGGTGGCCTCGGGGTCGGAAGGAGAAAACTGGTTGTATGTAAAAGACAATGGGGTAAGAAAAGAAGAAAGATTAACTGAAGAGAGGGGGATCAGAGAGCAAGGAGGAGAGAGGGACACAGGGAAGGGGTAAGAAAATGGAGGAGAGAAGAGGGAGGTGAGGGGAAGGAAGGAAGGAAACGGGTGAGTGAGGTGAGAGAGAGGGGCAAGATGAGAGCAGACAGAAACAGACACACACAGGAGGTAGAAGAAAAGCCCCATAGAGTGGAGAAGAGACAGCCATCCAGCCAGGCAGACACGCTGTACCATGCCAGGGAGGGCTACCCACAAGTAAGGGTAAGGAGACTCAGCTTCAGCCCAAGTCAGGTGGGCTGCTCCAGCTGCAGCCCCCAGCCCTACCCTCACACAAGATTACCCATGCCCCACTCCCAGCCTGAGACCCGAGGGAAGCTGGATTCGGGCCCTGGGGTGTGACTCACCTGGCTTGTCTCCCACCACGCGGAGCACTCTAGCCTGGCTCTCATCCCCAACAGGCTGCAGGAAGAGGAGCGTGTCAGAGGGAAGGCAGCAGCTCGGATGCCCTACTTCCCTTGCAGCTCGAATGGCCTTTACCGTGTCTGGGTGGGTCTGGTTGGGCAGCCTCAGTGCCTGCAGATAGAACTGCTCCTCCAGCTGGGTCTCTCTGGGGTACAGCGGTGTGAGCTGCTTCCGGATCTCCCGGCCATGGGCCCGGAGGCCCTGATATTGAGGGTCCTGGACATGGTAGACAGGGTTAGCTTTGGGGAAGGTCAGGGATCCCTTCACCAGCCTGGCTTGTCCTTGCTGGCAGGACACCACATAGACACCTGCCACCTCTTTCCATCCAGCAACCTGGATTTCTGCTCAATCAGCAAGTTCATGCAAACAGGCTTCAGGCCTGGACAATGGGAACTTTCTCTTGTTTTGACTGTGAGGAGATAGGAGCCAAGTTGAGCTACCTATAATCAGCCTGAGGACTCCAGAGGGAACTATGAGGAAGGTGTGCATGGCTCTGACTTACTTCCTCTGCCAGAAAGGAAGAAAGCTGGGCTTAGAATAAACCTGGATATGGAGCCAACAGCTGGTGCCAGCTGTGCCTGAAGTCAGCTTTATCTTCACAAAGCGACAGGCAGCTTTTGTTTTTAATGACTATTATTTTTTTAATTGTGTGTATATGCCAGAGAACAAACGTGGGTCCTCTGTAAGAGCAGTACACACTCATGACCATGAGCCATCTCTCCAGATCCAGAACAAATGTGGGTCCTCTGGAAGAGCAATACACACTCATGACCATGAGCCATCTCTCCAGATCCAGAACAAATGTGGGTCCTCTGGAAGAGCAATACACACCCATGACCACGAGCCAGCTCTCCAGATCCAGTGGAAGCTGTTCTTTTTTTTAAAAAAAATTTACTTATGCCGGGCAGTGGTAGCACACATCTTTAATCCCAGCACTCAGGAGGGAGAGACAGGTGGATCTCTGTGAGTTCAAGGCCAGCCTGGTTTACAAGAGCTAGTTCCAGGAGAGGCTCCAAAGCTACAGAGAAAGCCTGTCTTGAAAAACAAAAATTAAAAAAAAATTATTTATGTTTTATGTATGTGAGTTCTGCATGCCAAAGAGGGCATCAGATCCTATTATAAATGGTTGCAGCCACTATGTGGGTATGGGAATTAAACTCAATACCTCTGGAAGAGCAGCCAGTGCTCTTAACCACTGAGCCACCTTTCCAGCCCCAAAGGAAGCTGCTCTTTTTATCTTACCTCCTAACCCTGTCTGAACTGTGCTGTCACGACAGTGGAAGAACTGTGACCACATGGAGCCCTCCCCGCCCTCCCCGCCCTCCCCGGTCGGGGCGCGGACATTAAGGCGTACCTTCTGCACTTGCTCATTGTCTTGGTTTGCCTGGTGGAGAAGAGGGAAGGGGATGGTGATTAGGTAATGAACTTGGGAATCTGGAGCACAGACAGAAGAGGTCAAAGTTCAAACAGGACCGGCATCTGGATCTCTCACTGTCAGTGCCTGGCTGGGTCCCTCCACCACTCTGCCTCAGTTTCTCTATCAGTACAGCCATGAGGTGGCAACATAATACAGCAGTAATAACACCCACCACTGAGGTAACTGCCCCCTCCTCCTGGGTTCTGTGGGGGAAGACGAGGCTCGTACATGAGCTTCCATGTTTATTTCCTATCTCTTTGTGTGTCTGGATTTAAACCCAGGGCTTTGCCACTGCAGACAATACTCTTGCACTCGGCTACATTCCTGGCCCTATTGTTTCTACTTTAATTTTTATTTAGGAGTCTCTGT
The DNA here is from genome assembly GCF_000317375.1 of Microtus ochrogaster. NCBI lineage: Eukaryota > Metazoa > Chordata > Mammalia > Rodentia > Cricetidae > Microtus > Microtus ochrogaster. Next base: position 375,880 of record NW_004949201.1, read on the forward strand.
GCGTCTGTGGAGATGCTGCATGTATGGATGGATGCCCAGAAGAGGGTCTCAGAATGTCTGGTGCTGCAGTTACAGGTGACTGTGAGCCTCTTGATGTGGGTACAGAGAACCAAACCCAGATCCTCTGCAAGACCCGCTGGGCCATCTCTAGGCTCAGGCTTTTGTTCTTGTTTAAATGACCTTTTAAGCAATTGTGCAGGGCAGTCTGGCCTGGAACTTGGTATGTAGCTGTTGTGGTTTTAAGGAGAATGGTCCCATAGGCTCATTTATTTGCTTAGTTCCCAGCTGCTGAACTGTCTGGAAAGATTGGGAGTAGGTACGTCACTGTGGTTGGACTGTGAGCTATCAAAATTGTCCACCAGGCCTAGTTTCTTGCTCTCTGCCTGTTTCCTACATAACAATGTAAAGCTCTCAGCTACCGCCCCAGCACCATGGCTATCTGCTTCCCACCATGCTGATAATGGACCAATGCTCCGAAAACTGTAAGAAGTCCCAATGAAATACTTTCTTTAAGCATTGCCTTGGTCATGGTGTCTCTCTACAGCAACAGTACAGTGACAGGCAGTAGCTAAGGATGATACTGAACTCTTGGGTCTCCACCTGCCAGGAGCTGGGATTACAGCTGTGTGCCAGCACAGCCTTTGTGACTTCTATGAGGCCACCTGTGCTAGTGCTACTGGTTGTCAAGCTTTCTAAGTGTCGGAGTGTCATGCTAGATGGGGCACTGTAATTGAATGTTGGGGTTACAAAAAACTTTGGCAGCGGCCATCTATGTGGGGTGCTGTAATGGAATGCAGGGCTACAAAAACTTGGGGTTTCTGAATGCACAATGATGGAAATTAATTACAAATCAAATGTAACAAATGTGAGTGCTTCTGGGAAAGGGGCTGGTAAGTGGGGAAGGTGAGGAAGCTCAGGTCTAACCAGGCTCTCTCCTCCCCACAGCCATGACTCAGTTTGTCCTTCTCTAGGAAGCCTTCAGTTCAGAACAGGTGGGCCCCCTGCGGGCTGGCCTTAACCTAGCAACAGTCAGGACTGTTGTGAGGGTGGGTGTCTGAGCCCTGGCAACAAGAAGGGAGTCTATGTAGGGAGCAGCCTCTTTGCTCCTGGAAAGGACCTTGAGGCAGAAAAGCTCACTTTTTGTCTCTGACACAGTGGTAGACATCTTGGAATGGGGATGGGGTCCAATCTATGTATTGAAGTTGGACATGTGGAGGAAAAGAATCTAGCTGGGGATGCTGAGGACAGCTAATTCATCAGCCTTAGGAGCATCAGGCCTAGGTGGCTTGTTTTATTAGGTAACAATTCTCTACACGATTCAAGCCCCTTTAACTATATTTCCTGTCACTTCCAGCCATAGGCACCCTTGCCGCCTCCAGGCTGCCCTGGCCCATGCAGTCCCCATGCTCACCAGCAGGGCTCGCACTGCCTTCGCCACAGCCTCCTTCTCTGCCTCCAGGCTCTGGATCTGCTCCCGCAGCTGCCTTAACTCCTGCCACGTGGAGATCTGTGGGAGGACACCGCGAGAGGGAAGGGGGATGGCCACTGCTGGAGCCTCAGCTACTGGCCCCTGGAGGAGCAGGTGAGCCTCAGTGCCTTTTCCCAGAAGCCCAGGCGGGCACACGGCTGCCCTGAACCAACACATTTCCCAGCTCACTTTGCAGTCACTTCTGCTGGTGTGATCCAGACCAACCAAGCAACGAGCGTGGACATGTGACTCTTTTTTTCTTTTTGGTTTTGTGAGAGACAGTGTACTGAAATACAGTCTAGGGTGGCCTTGAACTTGTAACCATCCTGTCCCTTCTCTGAGTGCTGGGACTATAGAGGCACCAGCAGGCCTGGCTAAGTCAACTCTTTAAAGGTGATTAACCTTTCTTTTTTATTTTGGCTATTTCGTGTGTGACTATGGCATGGAAGTCAGAAGACAATTCATAGGAGTTGGTTCTCTTCTTCCACTATGTGGATCCCAGGGACTGAACTCAGGTTGGCAGTCTTGGTAGTAAGTGTCCCTCTGGGCTGGGCTACCTGGCCCACAGAAATTTAAACAAGGTCAAAGTGTACACAACTGACAATGTCCGATGGTTTGAAGGAGAGATGTCCCCACAGGCTCTGGCTCCTTGGCTCACAGGTCAGTGGCTGGTGATGTGTGGGGGTTTAGGAGATGCGGTCTTGCTGGAGGAACTATGTCCCTGGAGGTGGGGTTTGAGAGCTTAAAGCCTCGCCCTACATCTAGTTTGCTCTCTGCCTTATGCTGGTGGTTAAAGACGTGAGCTCTCGGTTTACAGCTCTGCCACTCGCTGCCATTCTGTCCCCGCCAGCCCCAGAGACTGCTTCCCTCAGCTGGTTTGGTCATGGTGTTTCCTCATGGCAACAGAAAAGTGACTAAGTCGGAAGGGTTCAAGATGGAGCTGGGATGTCCTGACTGATCCATTACACTCAGAACTTACCACCGACATGGCAACCCCCAATTCCAGTTCCCTATAAGGTACCATTATGCAAGCACTGATGATTTTATCATTTGCATCTGGTCTCAACATCTGGATACATAAGTGTTGCTTAAGTATCTGTTCAGCAGGTATTTTTTTATTCATTCACCCCTATTTATCCGTTTTCTATTAGAGCATGATGCAGAGGTGTCTCCAAGAGTCCCTCCTCAAACCTCCCCAATCTGATCCCCAAACCTCACTCCTCATTTTTCTTTGTGGCCTTAGGGCGAGCCTGGCATGAAGTTTGAGCACCGAAGACAATGGTATTTAAATTCCAGGAATAACACGTAAAAGGGCGTGCAGGCCACAGAAGGCATGCATGACGTTCAGTGGGGCCTTAGTTCTCAGTGGACCATAAGTGGGCGTCACGTACAAGACATTGCCTGACTCGGGAAGGAACCCAAATTCCTGTAAGTAGCTCCGCCCACTCCTGGAAAGCCTTGGGCAAACCCAGTTCGGTAAAGCCAGCAGCCGGCTCCCGCAGCCGGCGCAGGCGCACTCACAATCGCAGGCAGGTCGGCCGGCCGCAGCTCCCCCTTGCGGAGTTCCAGGGCACGCGCGGTTGCTTCTGGGCATGCGCACAGTGACTCCATGTCCAAGTGAGGAAGCTGGCTGTAGCCCTCACGTGCGTGTTCGTACAGGAGGTTCCGAACTCGTTTCTGTGTAGCGAAGCTTCTCCTTGGGTTCTGGTTACACACGTAGCGTCCTCGGGACCGGAGGCCCTGGCGAGCCAGTAAAGGCCGCAAGAACCGTGCCATGGATGCCGCCATCTTGGATTGGGAACCAGGAGTCACTCACCGGGACGAGCCAATCAGACGTGGAAAGAGATTTCCCGCCCAAGCTTCGGAAACCCTTCCAATGAGGAAAAATCGAACTGAGATAGACTGTGTCCTTGTCCAATGGTCACCTTTGTTCCGCCCCTTTGGGGGCCGCAGGAAAGAAATAGCCAATCACGAAAGAGAGTCCCCGGAAGGCTGGTTTAGCGTGTGTGCGACCCTACTAGGTTGGTGAGGTGAGTGTGATTATCTCTTCTCTGCACGCCTCTCTCTTCTCTCTTCACTTTCCGCTTCCAGTATCGGGGAGAGGGCGACTGGGTTCCTGGGGGTACTCAGAGTGGGGCTGGATCTGCGGGGCGACTTCTGTTAACAGCATAGAAGGTCGTGGTTCGCCTTGGAGAGGCGACCCCTGCGGCGCTGAGAGGGCGACTTCGTCCCCACCTCCGTCCTGAGATCTTCTGCCCTTATAGGGACGCAGCAGGCGGCGAGATGTCCTGGGCCGGCCTTCTCCGCGGCCTCACCACGTCCCTCAGTCGTGGTAAGTGAGCCTGGGCCGCAGGGACGAGGACGGGTGACTTGTGTGACTTTTGCCAGAGTGAGGACGGTAACACCTTTAAACACGGTGCCTGTTTTGTTTTGGAGACAGCGTTTCACTGTAGCCCAGGCTAGTCTCTAATTCCCTTTGTAGCAAGACGGCGTTGAACTTCTGATCACCCACTTCAACCTCCCGAGTATTACAGGGGTTCTCTGCCACGCCCCCGGCTCAAAGGGCAGGAGGTGGGAAGCTCCTGTGTCCAGCAGTTTAAGTCAGTCATAGTTATGGCTCCCACACATAGATAGTGGCGAATCCCTGGGATTGTGTTGCCTAGTGATCTTCCGTCTTAGAGTGTGTGAGTATAGTCTGATGTTCATGCAGCCATCATACCAACAAATGTTCGGCCCTGGTTAGGTGTCTGGCCATTGTGTTTATTCCGTCAGCAAGTATTTATTGGTGAGCTCCTATGGGTGAGAGATCCAAGCCAGGTATTTCAGTCATTCATTCGAGTGTGATCTAAGTCTGAGATGTGCCTCCCACGGGAGGGGAACTTTGTGTTTGTAGACATTCCCCAGACATCAGGTATCAAGATGCCTCAGTGGTTAAGAGCACTGATTGCTCTTACAGAAGACCCAGGTTCGATTCCCAGCACCTGCATAACAGCTCACAATCATCTGTAACTCCAGTCCCAGGGGACCAGATGTCCTGTACAAATGCCAAGCAGAGATGAACAGATATACACAGGCAAAGCTAGTGACCTGGGGAGATATTGGGGATTTCATTCACTCAGATGTTCACTATCCAACCTGGTCTACCTAGGGAGTTCCAGGGCAGACAGCTATATAGTGAGACCCTGGGGTTTGTGTTTGTTTTGTTGTTTAGATTTTTCGAGACAGGGTTTCTCTGTAGGCTTGGCTGTCGTGGAACTCGCTCTGTAGACCAAGTTGGTCTCAAACTCACAGAGATCCCCCTGCCTCTGCCTCCCAACCAAGTGCTGGGATTAAAGGCGTGCGCTACCACCACCTGTTTTGTTTTTAATGTTCAATTTTGTGTGTATAAGCGTTGCCTGTGTATATCTGTTCATCTCTGCTTGGCATTTGTACAGGACATCAGGTCCCCTGGGACTGGAGTTACAGATGACTGCGAGCTGTTATGCAGGTGCTGGGAATCGAACCTGGGTCTTCTGTAAGAGCAATCAGTGCTCTTAACCACTGAGGCATCTTTCTAGCCCCTGTATGAGTGTTTTGCCTGCATGTATGTAAGTGCATTACATGCACATGTTAGACCCCTGGAACTAGAGTTACAGAGGATTGTGAGCCACCACCATGGGTGCTGGGAGTCAGACCCCATCTTCTGCAAGAGGTTCCAACCTTTGAGCCATCTGTTGATCCTCACTAAAACCTCTAGACATCTGCAGTTATGACCTTGTAAAGGGTTTGGATCCCTCCCCAGAACATGGTAACCAAGTAGTCTCCATTGTGTCTCTCCAGGCATGGCCCTAGGTCCCCAGCTCTGGGCCACACGTTCCATGGCTACCCTGAACCAGATGCACCGCTCAGGCCGCCCGAAGGAACCCCCTAAGCGTCTGGGTCCCACAGAGGGCCGGCCCCAGCTGAAGGGTGTGGTGTTACGCACATTCATCAGAAAGCCGAAGAAGCCTAACTCAGCCAACCGCAAGTGCTGCCGAGTGCGCCTCAGCACAGGGAAAGAGGCTGTCTGCTTCATCCCCGGGGAGGGCCACACCCTGCAGGAGCACCATGTGGTCCTCGTGGAGGGTGGTCGGACTCAAGACCTGCCCGGGGTTAAACTCAAAGTTGTGAGGGGCAAGTATGACTGTGGCCACGTGCAAAAGAAGTGACCGTGATTGACAGTGGTCAGGCACTGGGTCCCCAGAAACCACTTCTTGCTCTAGGGACCACTGCTCTTGGACTCAAATCTTGCTCCAACTCATCAAGACTGCTATAAATCTGCCAGTGTTCTGGAGGTGAACTGGAAGGAAGTGCCCTTCTGCCCACTCTCTTGGCTCGTGTGTGTTCAGTATCCACAGGTGGGAGCTCATTGCTGGGTGGGAGTTGAATAAACACCTGCAGCTTGTGGTGTCGACCTTCGTGCACTGTCTCCCTGGCTGTGGTGACAAATACGCATCCCTGTACCCCAGTTCCCTCTTCCGGAAGAAAGTTCCCTTACAGAGGGACTGTTCTGGGTGCTGATGATTATTAGCCAAATGTTCCACATGCTCAGTGCATGTGTGTGGTGGTGATGGTGTGCAGGCCCTGTGGAAGCCTGGCCTACATGTGGCCATGTGCCAGATAACAGTAAGGCTGATACTGGAAGGGTGTTGAAATGGTTAAATTCTTAGTGATGGCGCATGCCAGAGACCCTCCTGGGCGGGGGAAGAATTGTGCCTCCGCTTGCTGATTCTTGCCTATGCACTGTTATTTATTCTGGAGGGTGGAAGAGCAGCAAGTGCTCTTAGCCACTGAGCCCTTTCTAGCCCCTGGGAACCCCTTACCTCTGGCCTTCAGTTTCCTGCCTTAGATAGTGGCATCAGTTGGAATTTGGCCTTTTGTAATCACAGGCGTGGCCATGACAGTTTTAAACTGTGGGAGATGTGCTCACATTATTAGGCTCTGCAGTTCAACTGGACACACACACACACGTTCCTACCTAGCATTCAAATGTACATTACATTTATTGATAAAGAACTTTGACAGCTGGACTCTATGGCTCACAACTGTAATTCCAGTACTCTAGATACTGAGGCAGGAGATTGCTTTGAGTTTGAAGCCAGTCTAGGCTATGGAGTGAGTCTTTGAAGAAGAAAAAACAAAGCAAAACCTCAACTGATCCGGATCTTCGAAGTTTGCAGCTAATACTTAGCGCGAACACAGCCTCTTGATGGCCTCCGATTGTGCACACGTGGCCACACATACATGGATCAGGGCTGGAGCCAGTCAGGAGCACAGCTTGCAGACAGACTTCCTGAGTCTCATATGTCCTTGATGGAAGCAGAATCCCTCATACCCCAGGCCAGCTCAGAACTTCGGGTGTAGCTGAGAATGCCCTTGAGCTCCTGGCCCTCCTTCCACCTCCCCAGTGCTGGCATTACAGGCATGAATCATCATGCCCACTCTTAAGTGATGCTGGGATGGGCACATGGGGCCTCTCACATGCCGGCCAAGTGTTCCACCACTGAGCTGTGACCTCTGCCTCGGCACCAGTTTTTGTTTTGTTTTTCTGGATTAAAATTGTGTGTGTGTGTGTGTGTGTGTATGTGCACACGTGTGAGTGCAGCTGCGCTCGGAGGCCAGAGGTTTGGATCCCCCAGGAGCTGGAGGTATGTGTTGTGAGCTGCCTGATGTTGGTGTTCGCAGCCCAACCTGGGTCTTCTGTGGAGCAGTTTGTGCTCCCGACTGCTGCACCATCTGCCAGCTCCTTAACACCAGCTGTTTTTGTTTTTTTATAATTATTTCTATTTTCTGTGCATTGATGTTTTGCCTGTATGTATGACTGTGTGAAGGTGAAGGATCTCCTGGAATGGAGTTACAGACAGTTGTGAGCTGCCACATGGGTGCTGGAAACTGAACCCAGGTCCTATGGAAAAGCAGCAGTGCACTTACCCGCTGAGCCATCTCTCCAGCCCCTTAACACCAGTTTTATTGGGCAGTTGGGAGGATTTAGAGCAGGCGTTAGGGAAGCTGCCCCTATAGCTTGTCAGCTGCCAAGCGATTCTGTAGGAGGGAGACTGCCAGGTGGAAGTGTGTCTTAGGTCCCTGCCACCCAGCCAACTCTCTGGGTTGGGAGGAAGGAGGCTGAGGGCTAAGCTTTCCTGCACCTGAACCAAGGTCCTATCCACTTGCACAGCATCTAGTGTGCATCTGGTGCGACTAGGCACTACAAGAAGATGGGCCTAGGTGCTGGGGTGGGGCTAAATCATGGGGACAGAGCCAGGCCTGGAAGACTGTTGCTATTTTGGGGGGTGGATGGGGTTGAAACGACAGTGCTCCAGGGAGGAGCCACACCCAGGCTGAAATCGTTGACCTGAAAAAGGAACCAGAACCCAAGGGAAGAGGCCAAATGCATTTCGAAAGGCTCTTGTGCCTCCAGCTAGGGTTCTTAGGTCAGTGTTGCAACTTGTCAGAAGCCTTGACTATCCACAGGATTTTAGGGCTGGAGCTGAGTGGTGCCAGTCAGTGGGCTCGTATGCACACCCCGTGCCTGCTTGCTTGGGAAGGGGCTTGGGATGCAACAGGGTTCTCCCTTCCCTAGCTCTGCCGCTCTATCTCCCAAGAAAGGGAGCCCAACCCAGTGGGCTGATGGGGGTGAGACAGAGCTATCCCTGCAGCCCGCTCCAGCTACATCGCTGTGGCTCTGGGCGGCCGGCCAGTCTTCGCTCCCTAGTCAGCTATGCCCATCTCAATCTGGGCACTGTCCAGCAGCTCCTGACACACCCCTTCCATCACCAGGTCTGCAAGTTGCCTCTTGAAGCACTGTCTGGAAGGGAGATGCTGGGGCTGAGACACAGTCTTAAAACCACTTCCTCCACAAAGCCTCTCCTGATCACCCTGCTTAAAGTAGCTGCTCAGGTTTGTCTTTTGGGACAAGAATGCATCTCCTGTCACACTATCCCCTTCTCCATTTCCATCTTGCTATGCCTCCAGGAGGCTGATCTTCATGCCAGACCCCTTACTCCTGATGCTGGTGAAGACCAGGTTATCTGTATAAATAAGGCAACTCACTAGACAGCTGAACTGGAAGTTCTGGGGCCCAAAAGATAACGCAGAAGCTCGTTAGTGGAATGAGCTGTGTCAGGACAAACCTCGGTATGCATGGGAACTTCGTAAATGACAGAGGAAGTGTAGGTATGGTGGTGTGGCTCTGTATTGCCAGTACTTGGGAAGTGGCAGCGGGAAGATCAGGAGTTCAAGGCCAGCCTCACTTATGCATGAGTTCAAAGTCAGCCTGGTCTATATGAGACCCTGCCTCAGGAGAAAAAAAATCAAATATCTTGGAGCCAAGTTATCTGGGTTCAAATTCTAACTCTACTGCGGCGAACTCCTCGACCAGCGAGAAAGAACGACCACGACACGAGGATTCTTCTCAGATC
>NW_004949201.1:385928-387686 GCF_000317375.1 Microtus ochrogaster
CTCTTTAGACCCTCACCAAAGGGGTAAGCAGCCTGAAGTAGGTCCTTCCCCCTCTTTAGACCCTCACCAAAGGCATCAGGGAGCACTCGCTGAAAAAGTCATGAAGCAGGTCTGGGAGGGAGGCCCTGGCACCGCTGTCAGATTCTTTTCCACGGCCCAGCCTCTGAAGCCCTCTGTAGAAAACAACGTGGCAGAATAAAAGCATTCGCTCGCACCCTGTAAGGGCCGAGGACTCGCGGTCGACCCTGCCCATTGGCTATACTCTCCAGTACACTTCAATCTGGGCGTCTTACTGAACCCATCTTTTAAGCTCTGTATCCTGACGCCACGGACCCGTCACCCAACCAGCTTCTCCTTTCGACTTTCTCTGATGCACTGGGTCTCAGAGTCCCTCGGTCCCACCTTTCTGTGCCTCCAACATTTAGCCTTGCCCCGCCCACCCTCTCAGGTTAGCACACTCAGTTTAAAGTTTTACAAAACTCCCCCCTCGGGCCCCCTCCCTCTAGGGCACGCCCCCTGATCCGGATTAGCTCCCCTAGCTGTCACTCAGTCCCGCTCCCTGCCTGGGTCTCCCGTGTTTTAGGCCCCGCCTTCTAAGTGTTAGAATCTCCCCAAGAGTAGGCCCCGCCCACAAGCCGGACGCTCCAGGCGTTAAGCCCCGCCCACCAGGCTGAAGGCCCCGCCTCCAGCTGTTAGGCCACGCCCCCGGGACCCACGCTCTCTGCGGGAGTTGAAGAGGAGGTTGCGGCCCAGCAGTGCACGCAGGCAGGAGCCGGCCAGAGCGCGGGAGTCATTCACCACGTCGCGCCAGGCTCGGCACACGGGCCGGCAGCGCGTCACTAACGCGCGGGGAGGCAGGTAGCTCAGCATCTGCACCAGCAGCTCCGGGGGCAGCTCTTCCAGAGTCACGCGCGGAGCTTGTCATCTGCCGTCGCAAGGTCCGGGCTCCCATGTCTCGCCACCGGCGGGCGTCCTCTGGGTGAAGAGGGGTCTGCGGGTCAGCTTCCCTGGGTCACGAACTGGGTTCAGGATGCCCGACTGCAGACAGGATGGAGCAAATCTGTTCCTCTGAAGCCAAAGACCCCTCCAAATCTAATCCAGTCCCAGCGGGGTGTTGTGGAGCATGCCCGTAATCACAGTACTTTGGAGGCAAAGGCAGGAGGATTACCGTGAATTTGAGGCCAGCCTGTCCCACATAGTGAAACCTTTTAAAAAAACAACAAAGCTCAATGAGGGGGAAACCATTTCGGCCCAGACCTCCCTACCCCGCACCCTTTGTGCCATCCTAACTGAACAAGCAGGACACAAAAGAAAGTGACTGCCAAACATTGTCAAGACAAGGCATGGCAGCCCCTTCAGAGTATCATGCTTCACAGAAAAGTCTGTTGAATATGCTAGGCCTATAGGCCGAAGATGAATGTCCCAATGTTGTAGAACAACTTTGGGTAATTGTCCAGGCAACCAGTTGTTTCTGTCTTTTCTCACATTTTTTGGAAGTCACTTGCATGCACTTCCTGCTTACTCAGTTAATATTATTTCCTTCTTGGGTCTCTGAGGGAGTTGAAGACCAGATAGTTATAGATACAATTTTCCTTGTTTACCAGATGCAGAAAGCAAGTTATGATAGAAAGTAAATTAGGTACAAGACTTTGGACTCACAAGATAGGATAGATATAGAGTATTTTCTCTGAATTTGTCAAATGCAAATGGACTAGACATTATGGATGTATTTATTGCCTGTATATAATGTATATTGTT
>NW_004949201.1:389556-393560 GCF_000317375.1 Microtus ochrogaster
AGCTTGGCTCTTTTGCTTTTCTGATCTTCAGCTTGAACCCCAATATCTGTCTCTGGGTTTTTATTATTCATGCTACAGTTCTCACCCACAATATCTCTTGAATCTTTTCTTTTTCTTCCTTCCTTTTGATTTTTTGAGACAGGGTTTCACGTGGCCGAGGCTAGTCTCAAACTTGCTATGTAGCCAAGGCTGACTTTGAACTCCTAATCCACCAGCCTTCACCTCCCACATGCTGGCATTACAGGTGTGTTGTCACCATACCCAGCTGGTGAGCTTTTTCTAGGCACCCTACAATGTCCAGGTCATCAATATGGTGCATAGCTAAGCTGGCCCCATTGGCAACATTTCACTGTTGTCATCGAGCTTCTAGGAACCATCTCCCCATTCTAGGCTTTGATCTGGGTTCCTTGTTAGCCCCATCAGAGATGACCTTTGAACCTTAGTTCTCAGGGGCTCTCCCCCACACCACCACCACCTCCTGGCCCTGTGCTTCCTTCCTCACATGCAGGGGAAGCATTTGAATCAAGTGTTGCCATGTTTTCAAGCTAAAGGCAGAGTCCCAGGGAGCCACAAGGTCCCACACTGTCAGCCCATGTCTTTCTATTCTCATGTCCCTCCCTTTACCACCTCACGGCCCCTGGTCTGGCTGTCCCCTCTCCGGGAGCAGGATGCTTACATTTGTGCTTCCTTCAGGTCTTTGCTCAAATGTCGTCACATATCTCTGCTTTATCACTTTAGGACCTCATCACCAAACCAAAGCTCCCTCTTCGCTTTTCCTTAAACTTTCCCTTTAAGAAATTTATTTTTCTTGCCAAGTGTGGTGGCTCATGCCTTTTATCCCAGTGTTCCTGAGGAAGAGGCCGACAGATCTCTGTGAGTTTGAACCAGCTTGTCTACATAGAGAGTTCTAGGCCAGTCAGGGCTGGTCTTAAGAATAGAAGGAGGAGAAAGATGAAGAGGAAAGAAAGACAGACAAATGGGGCTGGACCGATGGACGGGTGATCACGAGCACTTGCTGTTCCCGCAGAAGACTGGTTGAATCCCTTAGCACCTACACGGTGGCTCAGAGCTGCTGCACTCTACAGCTGCAGGGATCTCATGGCCTCTCCTAGCTTCTGAGGTCACGAGACATTTGCACGTGCACACGGGCATACGTGCAGGCAAAGCACCCCTGCAATAAGATAAAGGTTTTTGTTTTTTTTTTTTTAAAAAAGAGTACAGGCCAGGCAGTGGTGGTGTGCCCCTTTAATACCAGCACTTGGAAGGCAGAGGCAGGCGGATCTCTGTGAGTTGGAGGCCAGCCTGGTCTACAAAGCAGGTTCTAGGACAGCCAGGGTTACACAGAGAAACTTTGTCTCAAAATGCCCCTCCCCAGAAAGTACAAGTAGATAAAAATAAAAATGAAGGTTTGAGGTCACTTGTTGGACTGGGGACCTCAGAGAGTGAGCCTTGCTCATAAAGCTTTTTCCTAGTTTGCAGGATGCCCTGGGTTGGATCCTTGGGAAAGGAAGGGATGGAGAAGAAGAAAATGAAGAGGAGAAGAAAGAAAAGGCAAGGTTAAGCCGAGCAAAGCTTGAGACCTGTCTACTGCATGTGGGAACTCTAGGCCTCTCTCTGCACATGGGACCTCACTCACGTGTTCTAGAGGCCAAATGTCAATCACCAGCTGAGACCAGTTTGGGTGGGAGAAATCAGATACTGCCCGACTGCTGCTGGCCACTGGGGAGCAAGGCTGAGTCACTGCCGTGTTTGGGGGGAGGTTATCACTGGTTGGCATGGTAACCGGGGATGCTGCTAACATTCCATCTGCAAGAACCTATGACTGTACATTCCGAAAAGGACTAGGATGGTTCCTCCTATGTAACACGTGGCTCCATAACTGCTACTCATAGGGACATATATATTTAGTCATAGCACTGGAGACGTGACATTGCTGAGGGATTTCCAGGTGGCATTCTAAAAACCGTCCCTCCCGACTCCCCCCTGAGGTCTAGTTCCTTCTCGGGAGTCCTAGCATATTGCTAAGTGGTTAACAGCTGGCTGGTGGGGTAGGCAGACTGAGGTCCCCAGGCTGAGCAAGCCGCCTCCACCACATCCCTGCCTGAGACAGCTGCTTTGAGGGCAGTGGACTGGAGAGACCACAGGGAGGCGTGGCCTAGGCAGCCCAGCTGTTCCAGCCCAGCTGTCTTCGTATTTCCAACACAAGTACCCGTGGAGAAGCTCTCACTGACGCAGCTTCCTCTTCCATCAGATAGCAATGACATGACCCCCGAAGGTGGGCCAGTTCGCTGAGCCCCGTTAGTGACTAGATCACTGAAAGAAAACAAAATCATTGTCTATGCAACCATCCATCTTTGTTCTGAGACAAGGCAACTACATTAGCCCGCTCTAATTCCAACTGTTCTCTCGGTTATGTCTTACTGTGTAGCCATGGCTTAACCTGATACTTGCTATGTAAACCAGGCTTTGATTGAACTCACAGAGATCTGTGTCTCTGCCTTGGGAATACTGGCATCAAAGGTGTGTGCTTGGCTTTTTAAAAAGCTTTATTTTTGTTTTTATTTTTTTTTTATTTTCGAGACAGGGTTTCTCTGTAGTTTTTGGTGCCTGTCCTGGAACTAGCTCTTGTAGACCAGGCTGGCCTTGAACTCACAGAAGAGATCTGCCTGCCTCTGCCTCCCGCCTCCTGGGATTAAAGGCGTGTGCCACCACCGCCCGGCTTTTTTTAAAATTATATGTGTGTGTGTGTGTGTGTGTGCGCTCCACTGCATATGTGTGGAGCTCAGCGGACAACTTTGTGGTCAGGTCTCTTCTTCCACCACATGGGTCTCGGGGGACAGAACTCAGGTCGTCATGCTTTTGCCAAACGCCTTTCTTTACCCACTGGGTCTTGTCACCAACCCTCGAGTTTTCCAGAAGTCAGTGGTAGCTTTTATTTTTGTTGGTGTTGTTATACAGGGGCTCACTCTAGTGAAAGTCGGCCTAAAATATGCGGTGGTCCTCCCGCCTCAACCTTGCTGCGATTACAGCCCTAATCTCCTGTTAGTACATGTCAGTTTGAATTGAAGTTGGATCCTTTTAATAATAGTCTTCTTCCTCTGCCTGCTGCCACGGGTTTCCAGTAGGGGGCGCTGGAGGAGCGTTGCAGGCGGCACGGTTGGACTCTCAGCTTTCGGGCTTCTCCACGGCGTGTGCCTGCGGGCTGCAGTCTCTGGCACTGCCAGGATTCTCCAGCATCTGGCTCCTGCCACGTGTGTGGCCGACAGCACCACCTCATCCCAGACACTTCCCTGTATGCGGTTTTGTCTGGCATCCTACAGGATGTGCACTTCTGGCAAATTCCATCCCAGCCTGGGGCTGCTGTCTTTTTGTTGTTATTTTCATTCAAAATTTTGTTTTTAACTTTTGTTTATTTAGTATGTGGTATGTGTGTCTGTGTGTGTGCTTGCATGTGTTTGTGTGTGCGTGTGTGTGAACCTGTGTGGCACTCAGAGGACAGTTTGTAGGAGCCAGTTCTCACCTTCACCGGTGTGGTTTCTGAGGCAAGTGCCCCACCCTCAGGTGCCTCAGTGGCCCTTTCTGGTGTTTTTGAAATGGGGTTCAGGCTGTCAAGGCTGGCCTTGAACTTCTTACCATTCTGAGATCATCTCTGAAGTGCTGGGATTATGGTTCTCATTTTTCTCTCCTTTCCTCCCTCTCTTTCTTCCTCCCATTTCTGAATAACGGTTTCCTTATGTTGCTCAGACTAGCCTTCAACTACTGTGCTTAAATTATTCTCTTGACTCAACTTCCCAGGGAGCTAAGACTACAGGCATGCACTCAGACACACACACACACAGAGAGAGAATAAAATAAATGTTACAGAATATAAAATTGGCTCTTAAAAATAATTATTTCCTGATTTAGGAGCAGAAGGAGGGGGAGCACGAGCAAGGAACTCAGGACCGCGAGGGGTACACCCACACTCTGAGACAATGGGGATGTTCGTTCGGGAATTCACCAAG
>NW_004949201.1:394210-397485 GCF_000317375.1 Microtus ochrogaster
GTGTGTATGTAAGCAAGGATGTGCACATATAGAGATTGGGGAACAGCTCGCAGGAGTTGGTTCTCCCCTGCCTGGTGGGCTCTGGGAGTCAAACTCAGGTCATCAGCCTTAGCAGTAAGCACCTTTACACACTGAACTTTTTTTTCCCCAGACAGGGTTTCTCTGTGTAGGCTGTCCTGGAACTCACTCTGTAGACCAGGCTGGCCTCGAACTCAGAGATCTGCCTGTCTCTGCCTCTCGAGTGCGGGGGTTAAAGGCATGTGCCACCACTGCCTGGCCCCTGTTACACTTTAATAGCTCCGAGTCACCAACATTCATGTTTCCAGTGACTACATGGTTCCAAGCTCCTGATTAGTCTCTCCTGGACACGTCTGTCACATACTTCCTAACCTGGCTTCCTCCTTCAGAACAGCTCCTACATGACTCATCCGCTTTGCTGGATGATCCGTCAGGGCCTCCTTCCTTTTTTATCGCTGAGTAATATGCCAGTGAGCAGATGCCCCAAAATCTGTTTATCCACTCGCCATGATGCACGCTTGAGCTGTTCCCACTTGGAGCTGTCACTAATGAAACTGCTATGGGTGTTCATGTATGAAGATCCATGAGGAACAGGCTGCATTTCCCTCGAGTACCTAGGAATACCTAGGAATGGAATTATTGGGTCGTAGGGTAAGTACACATTTCACTGTACAAGAGAATGCTCAAGGGGCCTGGAGAGATGACTCAGTGGCTAAGAGCACTGGCTGCTCTTCCAGAGGATCCGGGTTCAATTCTCAGCACCCACATGGCGGCTCACACCCACCAATATCTCCATTTCCGAGGATCTGATACCCTTTTCTAGCAATACAGGTACTGTACTCATGTGGTGCATGTACACACATGAAGTTGAACACCCACACACTTAAAATTAACATTAATTAAACTTAAATAAGCATTAATTAAAATATAAACTCTGAGTCATATGGGCTGGAGCACACCTTTAATCTCAGCACTTGGGAGCAGAGGCAGGCAGATCTCTGCAAGTTCAAGGCCAGCCTGGTCTACTCATAGTTCCAGGACAGTTAGGATTGTTACACAGAGAACCCCTGTCTCAAAAACCAAAATATGATGCAGGAGTCCCCTCTGTGCGTTTGTATTGGATAATGAATAAAGAAACTGCCTTGTCCCTGACAGGGCAGAACTTAAGCAGAGAAGACAGAACTGAATTCTGGGAGGAAGAAAGCAGAGTGAGGGAGAAGCCATGGATCTTCTGCCTGAGACAGACGCTGGTTAGAATCTTGCTGGTAAGCCACGAACACGTGGCCATACACAGATTAATGGAGATGGGTTAAATTATTATTTTTTTTTGTTTTAAAAAGGATTTATTTATTTATTGTGCACACAGTGTTCAGCCTCCTTGTATGCCTGAAGGCCAGAAGAGGGCACCAGATCTCATTACAGATGGTTGTGAGCCACCATGTGGTTGCTGGGAATTGAACTCAGGACCTCTGGAAGATCAGCCAGTCCAGTGCTCTTAACCTCTGAGCCATCTCCCCAGCCCCCAAGATGGGTTAAATTAAAATGTAAGAGTTAGCCAATAAGAAGTTAGAGCTAGGGCTGGAGAGATGGCTCAGAGGTTAAGAGCATTGCCTGCTCTTCTAAAGGTCCTGAGTTCAATTCCCAGTAACCACATGGTGGCTCACAACCATCTGTAATTGGGGTCTGGTGCCCTCTTCTGGCCTGCAGACATACACACAGACAGAATATTGTATACATAATAAATAAATATTAAAAAAAAAGAAGTTAGAGCTGATGGGCCAGGCAGTGATTTAATTAATACAATTTCTGTGTGATTATTTCGGTTCTGGGCAGCCGGGACAAACAAGCAGCTCCTTCCCTTGCAACAAAAATAAATAAGCTGTGTATGTGTGTGTATGCACGCTTGCACACCCTCCTACCAGTGAGGAGCTGGGGTGTAGCTTAGTAGTAGCACACCTGCCTAGAATCCCCCAGTGAGGGGCTGGGGTGTGGCTCAGTGGTAGAGCCCCTGCCTAGAATCCTCCAGTGAGGGGCTGGGGTTGGCTCAGTGGTAGAGCCCCTGCCTAGAATCCCCCAGTGAGGGGCCGGGGTTGGCTCAGTGGTAGAGTGCTAGCTCAGCATGCCCACAGCCATGGATTTATGAACAGTACCAGAAGGAAGTAAATAAAAGGAGAGATGAAAGCTATTAGTGATAAAAGGAAGATTAAGATGGCTGTAAATTTATTCACAAGGGCCACAAAATGAAAGGGAGGAGAGCTAAGGACGTTTAATCAGTTAACAGCTGCAAGCCAAACCGACAGGAAAGTTTTCCGTTTAAGACCGATTTACTTGTTGATGTACCGTGTGAGTGTGCAGCTGTGGTGCAGTGTGGAGCTCGTCGACAGCTGGTGGAACTGTCCTCTCCTGGCGGCACGCGGGTTCTGGGCTCTGACTCAGCCTTTGCCTGCTGAGCATTTCCCTAGCCCTGCTCTGCATTCTTATTTCCCTGGGAGAGGGGGGGCGGCAGGTTGGAGACAGCGTTTCTCTGTGTAGCCCTGGCTGTCCTGGAACTAGCTCTTGTAGACCAGGCTGGCCTCCATCTCAGAGATCCGCCTGCCTCTGCCTCCCAAGTGCTGGGATTAAAGGCGTGCGCCACCACCACCCAGCTGCAAAAGAAGGTTTTCAAAGGATGCGTTTAGACCATTATCTCATCGTTAGCTCACGCTCACAATTACTCATCTAGACACTTACTTCAAGATGGCAAACAAGAGCTGGCCACGGTGGCCCACGTCTACAATCCCAACAGTCTAGAGGAAAAGGTGAGAGGATCGCATATTCAAGGTCACCCTTAGTTACACAGTTAGAGGGCAGCCTGTCTCATAAAAAAATAGATAAATGAACTTTAAAAATAAAAAATGTCTGGATTCCTAAAGCATCTGGCTTGAGGCATGTGCTGGAGATGGTGGGTGTCTAATAACTGCTGACCCTAACAGCTGTGGAGAAGGCAAATGCGCTCAGGGCCCTTGACAAACGGCTCGTGGCAGTTGTGAAAGCCCCACTATGATTATGGCAGTGCCAGAGTGTGGGCTCCATATGGCAGCCTCGATGAAGGACAAGAGGAATGTGGGTGGAGACCAGCGTGGGGAACAGCGTTGACACAGAGCATGTCTTACAGTCCCACTGAGTCCTGGCTGAATTCAGAGAAGGCTCAGTTCAAAACCATATCTAGGTTACCAACTGACCAAGTGAAGCTGTGTCTCAGAAAAGAAAAGAGGAAG
>NW_004949201.1:398015-398550 GCF_000317375.1 Microtus ochrogaster
CCAGTGAGGGGCTGGGGTTGGCTCAGTGGTAGAGCCCCTGCCTAGAATCCCCCAGTGAGGGGCCGGGGTTGGCTCAGTGGTAGAGTGCTAGCTCAGCATGCCCACAGCCATGGATTTATGAACAGTACCAGAAGGAAGTAAATAAAAGGAGAGATGAAAGCTATTAGTGATAAAAGGAAGATTAAGATGGCTGTAAATTTATTCACAAGGGCCACAAAATGAAAGGGAGGAGAGCTAAGGACGTTTAATCAGTTAACAGCTGCAAGCCAAACCGACAGGAAAGTTTTCCGTTTAAGACCGATTTACTTGTTGATGTACCGTGTGAGTGTGCAGCTGTGGTGCAGTGTGGAGCTCGTCGACAGCTGGTGGAACTGTCCTCTCCTGGCGGCACGCGGGTTCTGGGCTCTGACTCAGCCTTTGCCTGCTGAGCATTTCCCTAGCCCTGCTCTGCATTCTTATTTCCCTGGGAGAGGGGGGGCGGCAGGTTGGAGACAGCGTTTCTCTGTGTAGCCCTGGCTGTCCTGGAACTAGCTCT
>NW_004949201.1:403148-413684 GCF_000317375.1 Microtus ochrogaster
GACTTCTTTAATGATGACCCAGGTGGACTGTTTCTGGAAATTTGTCATTTGGTGGCTTCCCCAATGCTTTCATGGCTTATGTGGCTTCTGGCTGGAATAGCTATAGAGGCCTCCCGTGATGTCACTCCATAGCTAGGATGTAAAACCTGGTGCTCAGAACTCCAGAGTTTGGGCTACTGGACCCATTCCATATTGTGTCATATCCAATCTTGCTTAAATAAAAAAAATAATACATTGTGCACGCCTTTAATCCCAGCACTTGGGAGGCAGAGGCAGGCGGATCTCTGTGAATTTGAGGACAACCTGGTCTACAGAGTGAGTTCCAGGACAGCAAGGGCTACACAGAGAAACCCTGCCTTGTAACACGAATTCTAATTGGCCTTAATAATAAAAACTCAGAGTCAGTTATTGGGGGCGAAAGCTGAAAGATCAGGGAAGCAAAGCAGCCAGCCACTAGTTCTTACCTCTACCGAGGCGCAGGCCGAAGGGGAGATCCTGTCTCTAGTATTCCTGAGACTGCATCTTCAGACTACACTGAGCTCCTGTCTCCTCCCACCTTATATTCCTCTCTCTGCCCAGCCATATCTCTCCTGTCTCCACCTCCCTAGTGCTGCCATCACCTTTGTGTAGGTGCTGTTTCAGGCAAGCTTTATCTATTAAAACACAAAATATCACTATATTGTCCTGAAAAGACAAAAACAAATATAAAAAAAAAAACCAGAAGCATTGCTGTGAGATTGGTGTGTGTGTGTGTGTGTGTGTGTGTGTGTGTGTGTGCACGTGACTGCATGAACATGAGCTCCCTTTCTACTCTGTGGGGCCCAGGGATTGAACCCAGGTCATCTGGCTTGGCAGTGTAGAACTAACCTGCCTCCATTTTAGATTTAAAAACCATCTTAGAGTAAAGACAGACTAAGTTCTGTTGGGGGCTGTGTTGAATTTCTTGTCAACAACTTGTTGTGTTTGCAGCTGCTCTGAGCAGGAGACCCTGATGGCAGGGGCGTGGTTTCCGGTGGCTGCAGCTGAAAGATCCCGAGGTCCAGGCTGGGCGGGATTGTCTTTTCCTGGTGGGATGGCACAGGTAGGGGGGCAAGAACGGGTGTGGGAAGAGCTCTTTCTTCTTTCTTAATTTAAATTAAAAAAAATTAGGTGTTATGGTTGCGTACGTGTTTGATGTGTATGTGTGTTGGGGTGCGGAGGTCTGAGGACAATGTGGGAGTCGTTTCTCTCCTTTTCAACTCTGAGTCTTGAGGGTCATCACAGGCTTGAAGCCAGGCTCTTTTACCTGCTTAGCCACCTACGCCCCGTAGATCCATTTCCATGAAAACAAAGTATAAAACTTGAGAAACGAATTGCAAGCTTCTTTTCTGATTTTGTTTGCTTTTGTTTTTTGAGACAACGTTTCTCTGTGTAGTCCTGGCTGGCCTGGAACTCAATTGTAGACCAGAATGACTTCAAACTCACAGAGATCTGCCTGCCTCTGCCTCCCGAGAGTGCTGGGATTAAAGGCGTGCGCCACCACGCCCCAGTGTATGCTATTCTAAAATATTAAAAATCTGGCGGTGGTGTCGCACGCCTTCCATCCCAGCACTCCTGGCAGGGCCAGGAGGATCTCTGAATTCAAGGCCAGCCAGGGCTGTTACACCAAGAAACGCTGTCTTGAAAAACCAAAAATAAAATATTAATTAAATAAAAAAATAGAACACGCCTTTAATCCCAGGACTCAGGAGGCAGAGGCAGAGGCAGGTGGAACTTTGTGAGTTCTAGGCCAGCCGGATCAACAGAGTGAGTTCCAGGACAGGCTCCAAAGCTACACAGAGAAACTCTGTCTCCCATAAATAAAATAAACAACAACAAAAAATTAAGCACACACATAAAATAAAGTCTTTTCATCGAGACTTGTAGCTTTGTCCCTTGTGTGTGTACAGCAGAGCGTAAGTTCTGCATAGCGAGAGAGTCTGGGACGGGAATTAGGGACTCCAGGAGACCCCGCCAGAGACATGGAGCCAGTGGAGAGACTCCTCCATTCTCCGGATTGCCCCAGCTGCAGTGTGGACGTGACCCAAGGGTACCAACCTCAGTCCCTGCTTGTCCCTGCGCTCACCTGGTAGCCTGCTGGGAGGTGGCAGGGGATCCAGTCCCGCCCGGTGCTGCTGAAGGGTTTTCTGCTGTCCAGGGAGCACTGGGACCTGGGATCCTGGCTTCTCCCGTGCTCGGGATCCCCGTGAGGAAGGAGGGGGACGCCGGGCAAGGTTCCAGCCAGAGTGAGCCCTGCGCAAGGCCGCCTGAGCCAGATCCCTCCGTGCCTCATCTCCCACCCTCCTGGTCACACCCGGGGCACCTCCCACCACCCCCACCACCACCCCCGGGTCTTGCTCCCTCTGCCCCAGCCTGCTTTTCCTAACAAGGACGCCTGGGCACGTCCTCCTGTCGCTAGGAAACGGTTCTGCTGTGATTCTGACCGCAGCCGGATTTGAAACCCGAGGATGAAAGCCAAGCCAGGATTGACTTCTGTTGGTGCAGTTCTCAGAAGCCTGCTCCGTCTGTCCGCAGCAGAACCGCCCAGCAAGTGGGCTCTGCTGCAGCAATTGCCACTCTGCTTTTTAGCTTTAGCAAGCGTCTCCCCTTCGTGAGGAGTAGCATCCTTCAGACCCGGGCAGGCTATATGCCTACGATTCCATTAAGCATATATTTATTATTATTTTTATCATCATCTCATTATGTAGCCATGGCTGTCCTGGAACTTGCTATGTAGATCAGGCTGGCCTGGAACTCAGAAACCCACCTGCCTCTGCCTCTTGAGTGATAGACTCCAAGGCAGACACTATCTCTTGGCTACTATTATTTCTTTAGATCTGTTATTTTTATTTTATGTGTATGAGTGTTTGCCTCCCTGCATGTACCACGTGCCTGCAGTGCCCACAGAGGCTATGGAAAGTGGGATCTTGAACCTGGAATTACAGATGGCTGTGAGCCATCATTGAATCCTGTGTAGAGTAGCCAGTGCCTTTAACCACCGAGCCTCTCTCCAGCCTCTTCTGGTGACTTTCTAGATCACGTTCCACCTTTCTCTCTACTCATTTATCTACTTTTTTATGTTTATTTATTGGTGTGAGTGAGCGCAAACACGTGTGTGTGTCGCTGCACCTGTGAAGGTCAGTGGACAACTTTCAAAAGTTGGTTCTTTCTTTCAAGCAGTAAATTCTGAAGGCTGAACTCAGGCTTTGTCAGGCTCGGTAGCAGGCTCTTTTACACAATGAACCATCTTGCTAAGCCTACACCTTATTTTTCGGGACAGGGTCTCTCAATTAGTCTGAAGCTGGCTTATTAGATCCTTCCGTCTTCCACCCCGGCAGGACTGTAGCAACAGGGGCTGCCACACTGTCTTTGTACATGGTGCTGGGAAGCCAAACCCAGGTCCTCATTCCTGTACAGCAGGCGCTTTACCCACTGAGCTACAGTGTTAGCCTCTTTTTTATTATATTTTGAAACACTGCTCACCCTCTGTAGCCCAGGCTGCCTCAAACATGCCACTCTCCTGCCTCTGCCTTCGGAACGTTCTGGTTTCAGGCTTGTGCCACCATGCCAGGCTGTGTGTGTGTGTGTGTGTGTGTGTGTGTGTGTGTGTGTGTGTGTGTGTTTCTAAGGATACAAAAGGAACTTGTGCCTGTGGCTCACTCACTGCCCACTCCTGGGATTCTACGGAATAGTCCAGGGGAACCTTTGGGGAGGATAAGTCACAGCTGTCATTCAAAAGGTAGTGAGTTAAGTGGTTTAAAATCACTGGACTGCTTTCCGGCGGTGACGACCTCCCTACGAGAACATGCCTCTCGCAAGGGATCTCCTTCATTCCTCTCCAGAGGAGGAAAAGAGGAAACACAAGAAAAAGCGCCTGGTGCAGAGCCCCAATTCCTACTTTATGGATGTGAAGTGCCCAGGATGCTATAAAATCACCACGGTCTTTAGCCATGCACAGACGGTAGTCCTGTGTGTCGGCTGCTCCACTGTCCTCTGTCAGCCTACAGGCGGGAAAGCAAGACTGACAGAAGGATGCTCCTTCAGGAGGAAGCAGCACTGAAAAGCACCGGATTCGAGATGAGTGGGAACCATCCCAATAAACACATTTTGGATATATAAAAATAAAATAAAATAAAACCACTGGACTGCAAACACTAGAAACACAAGATAGCTAACATAAGGGAGAGGAGGAAGAGCGTAGTGTAAGTTAGGACGTGTTTCCAGCAGTGCAGGGGCGGCGCTCATGCTGTGCACCGAAGTTATAAATAGGCTAGAACGATTGGGCGTGGTGCTGCATGCCTATGATCCCAGCATTGTGGAGGTGGAGGCAGGGGGATACTGAATTTGAGGCTAGCTGGGCTTGCACAGTGGGTCTCAGGCCAGCCTGAGTTATATGAAACCTTACCCTGTCAAACCAGCCGGGGCTGTGGATATGGCTCAGTGGGCAGAGTGCCTGGCTGGCATGCACAAGGCCCAGGGTTCAGGCCCCAGCACTGCATAAGCCGAGCGTGCAGAATGTTCTGCAGTGCCAGGTCTAGAGAGAGTGAGGTGAATGGTGTCTGTAGACGGCAATGGAACAGGAACTTCCCCTCCAGGTCTCTGCCCCAGCCCACGGGCCCCCTCTCTGTGGAGCAAAGCGTGTGAATTTACCATACACGATGAGTAAAAGAAACTTTCTATCGCGGTGGGCTGTATGGGCTCTACAGAGACCAGCCGGCTACACAGCACTAGTCTGCAGAAACATGGAGAAAGTCAAAAGGCTGGTGAGCGGGGAACTGAGGAAGGAGCCAGAGGGGAGACATCTGGTCTGTGAGAGAAAAGTGCTGAAGTGGAAAAAAGGAAAAGACACAGAAGGCCGGCGTGTGGCTCATTTGGAAGAGTGCCCGCTCCTCACACACAAAACCCTGGCTTCCATCCCAACACCGAATAAACAAACAGGCCATGGTGGCTCCGCCTGTGATCGCAGATCTCAGCAGATCTGAGGCAGGAGCATCATTTCAAGTTCGAGGCCAACCCGATACAGAAAACGCTGCCTCTCAAAGAGAGAATAACAGAATGCAAGTGATCTGGTACCATTACCTCTCAGCCTTTGGCCTTTCTGGTCAAACAAGAGACCATTGCAGAGGACAGATGGCAACTCAATCAGAGTGGCCAGTGACCAGAAAGACAACTGTGTCAACCTACACGCTTAGGTGGCCTTTATTTGTTTATTACCACTACCAGGAATTGAACCTATAACCCTAAGAATGCTGGTCAAGTGCTCTGCCACTGAGCTATATCACCCAAGCAGGTTGGACTTTATCATCATCATCACCATCATCATCACCATCATCATCATCATCACCATCATCATCATCATCATCATCATCATCATCATTTTATATGGTTTTCAAGACAGGATTTCTCTGTGTAGTTCCAGGCTGTCCTGGAACTCACTCTGTAGACCCAGATGGCCTGATTTGTTTGTGTCTGTGTGTGTATGTTCATATGCGTGTGTGCCTATGGAAGTGGGAAAAGGAAGTAAGACAAACCATCTGGAGCTGCAGGTACGGGCGTCAGCTTCTGGGAGCAAACTCTTGTTCTCGGCAAGCACAGCAGCTGCTCTTAACTGCTGAGGCCTCTCTCCAGTCCTCTGTTCATTCCTGTGACCAGAAGTCAGGAACTGGAGTAGATTAGAAAGAATTAAAAGAAAGGAAAATATAAAAGTAATCTATAAATAGAAATACTCAGGGGTTGCAGTCATTTAAAAACTTGTAAACACTTTCATTTTGGGGCTGGCACACACCACGGTTATAGGAGGAGATCAGAAAACAATGGTTGGTTCTCTCTGTAAAGCACTGCCTGCTCTACACGCTATGGTAAGGTACAGTTTGCAAGCCAGCAAGGGGCTGGAGATTGAAACACACAGAGACAGAGACATGGGTCATCCCTGAAACAAGAATGCCAAGAATGTCCCCTTGAATCAAGAATGCCAACTTTATTGTGTTCCAGGGCAGCTTATACAGAGTCTCCTTGATCAGTGGTCACACCCAACTCTCAGCTGCAAGCCCACCAGAAACCCCTCCCCGGTCTCGTGCTCAGAGCAGCTGCAAGCATAGGAAAACAAGCTGTTTATAAGAAACTCAGGGTCTGGGGGTCCACAGTACCCAATAGCTCTCCTTTCACTGTGTGGATGTCAGGGATCAAACTTGGGTCCTCAGCCTTGTCAGCAAGCACTCTTACCCACTGAGCCTCTTGTGGCCCCAAATTGGTCTTCTTTTGATGACCTCAACAAAGCTCTGCTACCTCCACCTTCCCATCTTTGGGTTAGCCAGTGGCTATCCTTCCTTTTTTCCTCTACAACTGTTTTCTTTCTCCCCCTCCTCCTCCTCCTCATCTTCTCCCCCTCCTCTTCTTTTCTCATTTGAGACAGGGTCTCCAGGAACCCAACTTGGCCTTGAACTTCCGGTACAGGGAGTGATCCTCCTGCCTCCACCACCTGAGTGTTTAAGATTACAGATTGTCATCCGGTTGGAGCAAGCTGTAAAATGAAGCAGTGTCAGGGATAAAAAAAAAAAAAACAAAACAAAAAACAAAACAGCACTTCCCTATAACCACGGGCACTCAACAACTCCAGGATCCTAGGAGTTCAGCATGGCTCTCAGCGATCACCCTGGGGTACCCACGTTCCAGTTATCTACCAAGATCATCCCTAGGGATCAGGGAGATGTTAGCCAATACACCTCTGGGTGAACCAAACCTTGTTGCATTATTGACTTATGTTTGGGATTTCCATAAGTGCTTGGTGAAGGATCTTGTGACTTGGGTGTACTGCCCCCATAAGGGCAGTGTGAGGGGTGCCCAAACTGGTGTTTGCAGCTCTTGAAGTAGCCTTTCTTTTGTACAAACAATGCATTAGGACATTAGGAAGATGTCATCATGAAACCCAATTGATGTTTGCTTTCTGTTTAATTTTATTCATTTTTCTATTGTTGTTTGTTTTGGGGTGCTGGGGATGCCACCCATAGCTTGTATTGAGAAAATAAAAAAGGATTACTGCTTTTCTTTTCCTTTTTTTTTTTTTTAAAAATGTATGTGTATGCTGAGGCTGGAGAGATGGCTTGGCAGTTAGTGGCACCGGTTGCTCTTCCAGAGGATCCATTCCCAGCATCCACACAGCTGCCAAAATCTTATCTGTAACTCCAGTTCAGAGATATAATGCCCTCTTCTGGACACAGTGGGCACTGCATGCTCATGGTGCATATACACGCATGCAGGCAAAACACCCATACACATAAAATAAATTTAAATAATTTAAAAAAGAATTTATGAGTATATGTGTGTGGGTTTGTGCATTTGGGTACAGGTACCCCCAGAGGCAGGAAGGCCCAGAGTTTAAAGAAAGAAAAGAAAGAAAAAGAAACTTTGTCTTCCTTAGTTTCCAGAGTTCTACTTACAAGTATTAATTGTATCTACAAACCTAGGAAATTGTAACATCCACTTTCTAGACTTGTTTGATTAATGTTCTGCCAAATCCAGTCTCAACAACTTTATGGCCCACTTAGAATGGAAGTTAATTAAATTCTCTAAATATTCTGCTTTTACAAATTTAAACTGTTCGATTTTCTTCAGAAGTTCAATAGAAGCGCAAGGAGCTCCAGCTCTTAGCGTTTGTAATAGATTAAACACAGTGCGATCTTTAAAGAGCCCGCCACCACAGAGTCGGCTGGGAACACTCCTTCTTGCCCCACAGTTCAGTGAAAAACAACGAATTACCCAATGACACGATCTGTGTTGGACCCATTTGTCACACCTTCTAAATGCTGGATTCTTTCAACATTAAAAAGCAATTAGCCAGGGGCTGGAAGATGGCTCAGCAGTTAACAGCTGTTCGTGCAGAAGACCTGAGTTCAGTTGCCAGCACCCACATCTGGTGGCTCACAACTGCCTGTAACCCAGCTCCAGAAGACACCCTCCTCTGGCTCCCAAGGGCAGCCATGTGTCTGTGGTCTAAACACACACACAGGTACACATGCACACACAACCGAAAATGATGAAAACAGCTGGGTGTGGCGGTACACACCTTTAATCCCAGCACTCAGGAGGCAGAGGCAGGTGGATCTCTGTGAATTCCAGGACAGCCTGATCTATGGAGTAAGTTCCAGGTCAGCCAAGGCTACACAGGGAACCCTGTCTCAAAAAGCAAACAAACAAAATCTTAATAATCAGGTGTTAAATGCTAACTACAATTATCCCCTCGTGGTTCATTCTCTTCCTTTCTTTTCTTTTTCCCTCCCTTTCTCCCCCTCCTCTCTCTCTTAAAATTTAATTAAAACACAATTTCATAATTTCCCTGTCCTCTCCTGTGTCTCTTCCCTACTCTCTCCCATTGCCTTCTCGCTCACCATTGCTGTTATAGCCATATACATGAACAAACACGTAACTCCAACCTGCTGTCCGCTCAGTGTGACTGCCTGCGTGTGTACCCAGCGCTGACCATTTGCTGCTGGATAACCAATGGGGAGCCGTCCCTGGGGGAGACTAATTCTCCCCCTCTCTGCTGTTAACTGACAGCGGCTCTTCATCTAGGGGCCTGGGCCTATGCAATTTCCCCATCTAACTCAGAATGGTGCTGAAATTGGTCAGGTCTTGTTTAGGTAGCCATGCTGTTGAGGTTTCCCATCACAGCTAGAAGACACAGGTCACAGCAGATTTCCTGGTCCTTTGACTATCACAGTCTTCTGCTTCCTCTTCCGAGACATTGCCTGAGCCTTATGTGCAGAAGTCGTGTTATGATTGTATTTATTGGGGCTGAGGATCCCTCTTTCACTTTTTTCTTTCTTTCCTTTCCTTTCCTTTTTTTTTTTTGAAACAGGGTCTCACAAAATAGTTCTGGCTGGCCTGGAATTCACAAAAATCTGCCTGCCTCTGCCTCCTGTGCTGGGATTAAAGATGTGCACCACAGTGCCTAGGTTTTTTTCTCCTTTCTTTGTATAATTAGGTAGACTGCAAGCTTGAATTCTCTTGCCTTCAGCTTCTGAGTTCTGTCTGGGATTATAGCCACATGCTACCATGCCTGGCTCCAATTATTTTTAAAAGTACTTTGAAAGACATTTATTTATTTATTTGTGTGTTTGTTGTACATACATGTGCACAGGTGCATGTCATAGCACGTGTGTGGTGGTCAGAAGACAATTTTCTTTTTCTTTCTTTCTTTCTTTCTTTCTTTCTTTCTTTCTTTTTTTCTGTTTTTTGTTTTTTTGAGACAGGGTTTCTCTGTGTAGCCCAGGCTGTCCTGGAAGTTGCTTTGTAGACCAGGCTGGCCTCAAACTCACAGAGATTGGCCTGCCTCTGCCTTCTCAGTGCTAGGATTAAAAGCATGTGCCACCACTGCCTGGCATAACAAGTACCTTTGCCCACTGAGCCCTCCCACTAGCCCCAGCCAGCGATCCTTAGATAGCACACAGAAGTGTTACCTCTGGGGTAGGCCCTTTGCTTCCTCTGCTCACTCGCAAGCCTTCCGGGCTTGACCTGAAAAGATGCTTACAAAGACGACACACGTTAAACGGACTGAGGATGGGTCTGGTTTGCCAAGGGCCTTCCTGGCTTCAATTCCCAGGAGTGCTAAAACCCAAAGTGGTGGTACATGCCAGCAGTCTGAAGACAGAGGCAGGAGAATTAGAAGGTCGGGGTCGTTCTCAACTACATAGCCAGTTCAGAGTCAGCCTGGGCGTCAGGAGACCTTAATCCTACCAAAACAGTGTCACAGCTGGGCGTGGTGGTGAACATCTGTGATTACAACACTAAGGAAGATGAAAAACTTCTCAGGTTTTGGCTAGCCTGGGCTACATGGTGAGACTCAAAGACAGATAGGCAGACAACACACACGCACACACACACAGGCGAGGGGAATCACAATTCCTAGTGAGCATAAGTCAGCGGTCCTGGCTAGAAATGTGGGGGTGGATGCTCTGATATCCAGTTTCGAGCAACCCCTGAGCGCTTCATCAGCGGTCTCCCTAACACCCTGTCACGGCCTACAAGGGCCTGCATCTCAGGTTCTGGGGTACTAGCTTCTCGGTTTTTCAGCCAGTGACTAGTGCTGGAAGCTGTTTGCACAGCTCGCATTGGTGTGGGCGGTGTGAACACTGCTCAGCTCTCCTCTGCATCCCTGCCTGACCAAAGCCCCTGCAGACAGCAGAAAGGCAAGCAGTGTGCTGACGGCATGTCTCAAGCCCTTTGTCTGGCTCTGCGCCTGGGCCGGCTGAAATTGGAGATCATGGTGGATGGTCAGATCTTGGAGGGTCCCTTGGGCATGGAGAGTGGTCCCTAGGATGGATCATTTTGCATCATCTGTCAGCAGAGTTCACAGTCTGGAAGTCCCCAGCCCAACATTTTTTTATATGCTGGAGATGAATATTTGGGTCTGGAACATGCTTTATCAGCAATCATTCCAGCACAAGCAACACTGCAACTGAGCCAACCTGGGGGATTCTAGGCAGGGGCTCTACCACTGAGCCACACCCCCAGCCCCTCACT
>NW_004949201.1:414169-424590 GCF_000317375.1 Microtus ochrogaster
GGGAGTTCGAGGCCAGCCTGGTCTACAAGAGCTAGTTCCGGGACAGGCACCAAAGCTACAGAGAAACCCTGTCTCGAAAAACCAAAAAAAATAAAAAATAAAAAAAAATACTTTATTGTCTGTTTTTTTTTATGTGTCCGTGTCCATGTGTGTGCACCATGTGTATGTGCAAGTGCCTGCGGAGGCCAGCAGAGGGCACCAGATCGCCTGCAACTGGGGCCAAAGGAAGTCATAAACTGTGCAGTGTTGAAAGAACTGAATAAATCCAGACACCCTCTAGCAGGAAAAAATAGAGCCAAAAATCTAAGCAGGGAGGGAAGAATCAGAAATCTAGGATTAGCCAGTTCAGTGACTGTGTTTCAGGAACTAGCTGAAAATAAAGTTAGATTGTAATCTTGAGAGTAATCTTGAGAAACAGGGAGTTGCCCCCTTGTGATCATCACTGGTATTTTCGGAATTTTCTATGATGCCCTCCTTACCCCCTTCGGATTACTGGGCTGTGGTTTCTTCCCTTAAAAACCCCTTCTCCCAGTTACTCGAGGTCAAACTCCTCGCCTGCAAGGGTTATGAGTTTCGGCCCCAGTGCACTGGTACCTGTCAATAAACCTCATGTGATTGCAGCAAGGACGGTCTCTCGTGAGTTACTGGGGGCAGGGAGGGGTGTGTTATCCCAAGACTTGAGTGAGAGTCTCCACACCGGGGGTCTTTTAGTGTGTGTACTAGGAACCGAACCCAGGTCCTCTGTGAGACCAAAAAGGGCTTTAGCAACACATAATCTCCTTGGCCTCATCCCATTATTTAAGAAGAATATTTATTTGTATTTTTGGGTATGTGGGGGACACACCAGGTGTGCATGTACCCATGAACACAGAAGAGGGTGTCACATCCCCTAGAGCTACAGTTACAGGGAATTGTGAGCCACCTGATGTGGGTGCTGGGAACTGAACTTGGGTCCTCTGGAAAGGTAGCAGGTGCTCTTACCCAGGGAGCCATCTCTCCAGGCCGCCTACCTCATCACTTTCATAGTCTTAGCTAAACTTTTTTGTCTCTAAGTTTTAGGTAGAAAAGAGACAAAAGCCATCCGGGTGGGAGGCACATTTCTCTAAGTTAAATAGAAACTCAGAGGCTGTCGAGGGAAGAACCACAATGAAATCTTGGATTGTCGATGATTTCAGAGTGGTGTTGTGTCGCGCTCCACTGGCTCAGTCACCCAGCAAGCAGCCTGGAAATTATCAGTCACTCGCAGGGACTCAAAACGTCTTCCTAAAGTGCCTTCCTGGAGCAAGCCGAACGAGGCCACTGTCACAGCCGTAACCAGTATACGTGACTACAGCAACAGAAGTGGGAAAAGTCATTGGGAGTTTCTGTCAGGTGTGGCCCGGATGTCACAGCCCGTGATGTGCTATGTCACAACCTGCACACCTGCAGATCTGGCAAGGATAAGCTAGAAAGCTTGAGAAGAGCCAAGCCAGGTCCAGTGGCACACACTTGTAATTCAAGCCCTTGAAAGCTGAGGCCAGAGGATCACTGAGACTTCAAAGCCAGCCTGAGCCAGCTGGTAGGCCCTCCTCTCAAAACACCAAGGGCTGAGGCTGTGCATCAGTAGTGGAGCACTGGCCTGGAGTCCAGAGTGAGACGCTGGTGTTCAGCAAAAGAACTCTTGCTAGAATTCAGCAGCCAGGGACTGGGATCATGACTTAGAGCATTGGCTAGAATCCCCCAGTGAGGGGCTGGGCTGTGGCTCAGTGGTAGAGCCTCTGCCTAACATATAAGTCTTAATTCCAACACCCAATATCTCCCCTGCACCCCATACAAGTGATGTTTTTACCTCCATATTGTTAGAGGTAGACAGGCATGACTCCATTTTGTACCTGCAGCTTTTGCAGTGGCCTGAAAGTCTGGCTGAGCCTCTAGCTACTGCTGGAGGTAAGTGTGACAGAGTTTAGAGAGCTGGGTGGTAGCACTTTCATTCTTTCCTTTCTTACCTTGGAAGGAGATGACAAAGGCCCAGAAATTCCAAAACTGAGTGCGGTGGATCAAAAGCAGTGCTGTGTTTTCTGAGATTGGGTCTGGCTACGCAGTCCAGGCTGGCCTAGAACTTCCCATCCTTCTACAGACCTCGGCTTCCAGAATGCTGGCATTGCATGGGGCTCCACCAGGCCCAGGAAAGACCTTCTACCTTATAGCTGCCCTGTGCCCAGGTGGGAAGGAAGCCCAAAGCGTCACGTGAGTTTCAGAGGAGCTGTTTCCATTACTTCCTCCTCAGACTAAAAAAGAAACTCAGAGACGAGGTTTGGAACAGATGGGTTTTGCTTGGAAGAAAACCACATGCAAGATGCATACACCACGGTGCTGCTCACATCCAGGGAGTCCTCAGCATGGTTCACTCTGTTTCCAAGGAGCAAAGCTGCCGAGGGCAAAAAGGTCCTGTGCACACAGATAGGCACTGGAGAAGCCAGGAAGAGTGGAAACGCGGAGCCAATTCCTCTCTCCAAATGGAGAAGGTATTTGGCTGTTTTCCTGGAATGAAGTTCACAACTTGGTAAACTTTTGCTGCCTGTTGAGTCAGGCTCCACCTGTATTTCCCAGGATTTATGTTTTGCCTATCCCAGACATGCCCTAAGACTTTGAGCAGTGCTAAAGCTCGTCCTTGTGAGAGATGCCATTTGTACTTTTGTACTTTTCAGTGCCCCAATGACTTCGATGCTATCTTAGGGTCAGATCAATCCTGACACCCGCAGGCGTTCTCTTTACCTTGGTCATTCTCCCTAGACCTTTAACTTGAGCACTGTTCTGTAGGAACCAGCCATGATACGCTAAATAGAAAAGACCACCCAAAGGAAATGCCTAACGTTCCAACCACTGTAGATAGGATCACCTGCCAGCACACACTCACCAGGACACCCCTAGACAAATGTCAGCCAATCAGGGGTCCTAAGCCTTAGAAATCCCTCACCCCCAACTTTACTACTATAAAAACCAAACCCAAACGAAGTCAAGGCCCCCCGAATAATCCAAAAAAATGGAACTGCCGAAAAAACCAAGTTGCAAAACTAAAATAAAAAAAAGCCCCTTGGCTTTAAAAAACGGAACCAAGGCCCCTGGTGGGTTTTGGGGGACCTCGCAGATCTGGGCATAACAGTTTCTAAGTCAGCAAGAAGCCATCTTAAGGATGACTTTGTAAAGCGCTTCCACAGAAACATGTCTTCAGCTCTGTAGTACTCACGGGGCTGAGTTAATTGCTATCTGAAAGCTTCTTTTCCCAACATTGTGTTTAGTGTGGCAAAAATAAATGAGTCTTGGCCCAGTACCAGTCATCTAAATTGGGCTGAGCTGGTCTTCATTCTTCCCTCATCTGATTGTTTCTCCCTAGGGGCTGAAAAGGCTGAGGACCTCTGTGCAAAGCCTTTGGTGAGGTTGCATGGACTGGAGGAGGAGGGGCCAAGCACCAGCCCGCCGGCTGCGGCCACAGTCCCACTCTCTGCCGCAGCTGTGCGGTTTACATTAGCTGAATGTAAACACACTCGCAATTAGAGGGGGAAGGATGGATTTCTAGTTTATGTTTATGGGTGCTTTGCCTACACACGTGTCCACGAGTCATGGGTGCCTGCAGAGCTCAGAAGAGGGCCTCAGGCCTTCAGATTGCCTAGAACTGGGGTCGTGGATAGTCGTGGGTGCTGGGAATCAAATCCAGGGCCTCTGAAAGTGCAGCCAGTGATCTGGACTACTGAGCCATCTCTCCAGCCCTCTGAACTAAAAAACAGAACAAATAAACATGCAGAAACCACCTTGAATGTGCATTAGAGACCATCTGGTCAGAGACAGCTGTGAAATTATAACCTGTGTAAAAGCCACCTTCGCTCTCCGCTGTCACCGGAACCAGAGCATGGCACTTGAAAAGGCAGAAAGTGTCTCCATAATGTGGCTTTTACAATGATTGTGGTCTGGAGTCTGAGGGGCCAGGGAGACAGTCTCCACGTGAAAACTCACTTCGGTAGTTCTGAAAAGCAGCATGGAGCTAGGCAATGGGTCAGGTAAAATTAGATGCCCGGCCCTTCACCCTTCCATGTTTTGTTTCGTCGGAGAACGCACTTTGCCTGTGTTCATCTCTAACATTCTAAGGCGTCTTAGACTTCATTGTTTTAGAGCAATTTCAGGTTTGTGCTAAGTTCCCACCTACCCCTGCTGCCATACCAGTAACTGTCCCCATTATTGATACGTCTCACTAGGATGCTGCATTTGGTGCTGTTGGGCCCATCATTATCGAAAAGGCCATAGCTAATCAGGGTTCACTCCCCCTCATCAATTCTAGGGATTGAATCTACGGATAACCAAGTCACGCCCCCAGCCCCTCACTGGAGGATTCTAGGCAGGGGCTCTATCACTGAGCCACACCCAAGCCTCACTGGGGGATTCTAGGCAGGAGCTCTAGAGGAACCCAACTCAGAGTTGTCCTCTGGCCTCTGCATGCTTAAGATAGAATATTCTCTCTAAGAACACGAGTTTTGTCTTATTTTACACACACTCAGAAGTAGTCCAGGCTGGACCAACTTTCCTGTTCTTCCACCCAAACATAATAATATCTGACTAGATTTGGTGGTTGGGGGAGGGGAGAACTCATCCCATTCTTCAGAGGGGCTTTCATGGAGCTGGACAGAGGTGGAATTCCAAAACAGCGAGGTTTCGAGATGGGTGCACAGGCATCGTACATGCAGGTAAAGAAGCCCGGCTGCCAAATGCATCATTAGAAAAGGAAAGTGTGTATAGTCCAGGCCAAGTGGAGTCCTACGTTGCTAAGCTATTCCCTACGCTTGCCTACCTTAGTTTGACTTGATGATGGTAGGAAAGGAATATGCATTTAGTAGAAGTCAGATTTGGATTAAATTTTTTGTTGTTGTTCTCTTTGACAAGGTCTTAGTATGTAGCTTTGGCTGGCCTGAAACTCAGAGATCCACCTGTCTCTCAAGTGCTAGGATTAAAGGCCTGTGTGTATGCTACCATGACCAGTCCATACTTAGAATGGTTATTTTTTTTATTATTTCCTGGGTCACAGTGTAAAAAATATCAAACATGAGTCTTTTCTATTAAGTACTATGAAACTTGTGTTTAGGATATGGAATTTAAAATTGTGCCCCCAATACCTTGTAAGACTTCTATGCTAATATCTTAATTCTACACAAAAGCTAGCTCACGGCTGCATTCCAGGAATCTGGTGGTCAGGACCACCTTTTCCTGTGATCCCTTTCCCTGGTCTTCTGCTCACCAATTCTTTTCAGACTACTCAACCGAACGAAGACTGTGAGTGAGACTCAGCCAATGGGAAAAAGACACAGCCACTCCCCGAATTACAACAAAAACCAAAGGGACTTCCTGTTTCTGTGTCGACCTTCGGAGCATGCTCTCTTGATCAAGAGTAAACTTTGCTTGTCCAGTTACTTCAGCTGGAGCTGTGCTTTCTTATTTTGTGACCCCAAACTTACTTCTAACAACTGGAGATCAATCCCCTCTCCTCATGCTGGGTGGTGGGTGAAGAAACCTAACTTAGCATCAGTGCAGCCATGACAGGCTGCAGACTAGCAATACTGGGACTTGACCTCACCCTTACAATAACCAGGAAAAGCTACAAACTGCACCCTGAGGGGGACCAATCAGAATTGAGATGAGCAAGCACTAGATGCTCCAGAATATCAAGAACAGCTTCCCTAACTTGTACATAGGTTGCCAATTTCCTTACAGCAATGCCAGCACCAATCCCTGTTTGACAAGACTCCTGCTACCCCGCTCCTGCCCAGTCAGGAATCCGGATTTTCCCTACGGCACATCCCCCATCCTTTGCTCCTTAAAAGCCCTGCCACAGCTGAGCTCAGTGCTCCCCCTGACCAGCTGAGCTCAGTGATCTCCCTGACCCAGCCACTGTGTTGGAACAGAAGAACCCAAGCTCGAGCTAGCAATAAGGGCTCTTTGCTTTGGTGTACAAACTCTGACTCCTGGTGGTCTCTGGGGCGCTCACAACACAGGCACAATGGTGGGAACTTCGTGTCCTGGTTGAAATGACTTGATATGTTTTTGAGACAGGCTCTCATGTAGTGCAGGCTGGCCCCAATCTCTCAAGGATGACCTTGGCTCTCATTTTCCTGTTTCTAAACACGGGGATTATGTCCCAGGTTTTTTCCCTCTGCAGTGTTCGGACCCCTTGCAGATCCCACCTTACCTGGGTGCTGCCTCAACCACACTCTCCAAAACACACACTCTTCAAATACTGTGATGAGGCTGATCTAAAACATAATTCAAAATGCATTGAGTTTAATGGACTGGACGTCACAATATAGTGAAACCTTCCCTATGCTGTTAAGTACAGTTATCTCCTGTACAGACGCAGACCTGATCACTGTTACCCAGGTGTGTAAGGGCCAAAATAGCCCCCCAATGACAGTGCTGGTGACAATATCCTAAACAGAAGGGCTTTGACCAGGTAAACAGAAGGACTGCTATTGGGTAAAGAGAAGCCTAAAGGTGGGCTTGTTTAACAGGAACCTCCCTTACTCTGCCCTCCAAGGTCTGCCTGTGGCTAGGGCATCTGGCTCCGGGTCAGTCCTGAGAGACCTGGACCCACTCAGAGATTCCACCCTGCGGTCATATAGAATCCGCTTGCTTTTCACCTCTGCCCACACCCAGCCTGGGAGGGAAACAGCCTTGGCAGCTTGATCTCCAGTAAACGACCCTGGGATGATCTGGTTTGGTGGATTCACTGTGGCTCCTCTTACAAGGGGCAGGCTAGTTTGTAAAGCCCCTTCATTTGGTTAATCTTTTGCCATTCTGAAGCTACAATAGCTTGGCTTCCAGAACTAAGGTAACTCATGTTTCCAGATTCTGATGAACCCACTCTCATAGCTGATATAGACAGCCTGACTGACAATCTGGACTGTGGGTACTCATCAGTTACATGGTCTAGAACCTCCCCTTTCCTGTGAAGCCCCTAAGAAGGAACCCAAACTTAGCCACATTGACCTGAGCTGTCCTGAGAGCCCCCATCAGGCTGTTGTCTGTCTGTGGCATTAACAACTTCTGTAATAAACCTGGGGTTGGAGAGATGGGTGAGAGGTTAAGGGCACTTGCTACTCTTCCAGAGTGTCTCCCAGATGTATCTAACTGCGGTTCTAGATCTGATGCCCTCTTCTGGTCTCTGCAGGTACTACACACACACGATACACAGTCATACACACAGACAAAACACTCATACACATAAAATTAAAAGAAAATGAATTCAAGGCCAGCCTGGTCTACATAGCAAGTTCCAGGACAGGCTTCAAAGCTATACAGGGAAACCCTGTTCTGAAAAACAAAACAAAACAAAAACAATAAATTAATAAATCTTGCTGGGCAGTGGTGGTGCACACCTTTAATCCCAGCACTCAGGAGGCAGAAGATCTTAATGAGTTTGAGGCTAGCCTGGTCTACAAAGTGAGTTCCGTGATAGCTAGGGCTATCATATAGAGAAACCCTATCTTGAAAAACAAACAAAACAAAAAACCCCAAACAACAACAAATAAATAAACAAATCTACCTAAAAAGAAAATTTGGGGTTGCAGAGATATATCCATGATTAAAACTGAGTGCTGTTCTTATAGAGGACCTGAATTCAGTTCCTAGCAGGAGGTAGAGGCAGGAGGATCAGAAGTTCAAGGTCATGGTTGGCTAGACAGAGGTTTGAAGCCAGGTAGGCTACGCAAGATCTTGCCTCAAAGACAAAACCAAGACCTGAAAGAAGCTGGGTTTGTGTGACCTATAATGCTACCATTTGGGAAACTCAGGAAGAAGGATTGTCATGAGTTCCAGGCCAGCCATACCATAGCAAGACTCTGTCTGATAAAAGGATCAAAATAATTGGCTGCCTATATGGTTCTGTGGGTAAAGATGCCGGCCACCAGGCCAGAGAGCCTGAGTTGGGTTCCTGGGGTGTACAGAGTGGGAAGAACTGGTTCCTTCAAGCTCCTCTGAGCTCTACGTGCTTGCTGCGGTGAACATGCACCTCCACCAAGCACAGAAAGCATGCGTGTTCATGGGCATGCACATGCACACATACACACCACACACACACATACACACCACACACACACTACACACGTACACACCACACACGTACACACCACACACGTACACACCACACACACACACACACACACACACACACACACACGCAGCAGAGGCAGGTGAACGCAGCTGAGGCCAGGCTGACCTACACAGTGAGTTCCAGGCTAGCTAGGGCTACATAGTGAGACCATGTCTCAAAACAGCAATAACAATAGAACAAAGCATAAAAAAAGACCACAACAAAGAAAAAGATATGAACCAGTTTAGGTAAAATAATCAATTTATTACAGTGCAGTTGGCAGACATATATTGCCAGTATATTATTCTCTGTTTGAGAAAATGATAAATAACTTTAAATATTACATAATTACAGAGGTCCCTGAGGATCAGGGCCGGGGCTCTAGGCCCTTCCTCATTGTTTGGGGACAATCTGTGGGCAGATACCCCCTTCAATGAGGAGATCTGGGTGTAGCCATGTGCGCTTGGGTTCACACGGGAGTTGGAATTTTGCTAGCCGTTAAGTTCAGACACGAGTGGAGGGCGTCAGTGAAGAGACAACGGAAGTCCCTGAGGCAGAAACAGGGGGACAAGGAGGCAATGCCGGGGATGCTTCTTGGTTGGTAGAATATACGCTTGGCTTGCACTAAGCCCCTGCTCGCCCCAGCACCGTACAAGCCTGGGAGGTCCCGGTGCATACCTGCACTCCCAGCGCTGAGTGACAAGGACAGGAGGCTAACGTCATCCTTGGTTTTCAGCTGGGATACCCGAGACCCTGCCTCAGAAAAAGGCTTGGGATCAGTACTGAAAACAGGGCAGCGAGAGACTGAACCGAAACAGAGCAGCTTGTGACCTCCTTGAGACGAGCATGCGCCCGGCACCCATGCTCTACAAGCAGCAGCAGTGGGCAGAGCTGATGGAGGACTCCAGTGTTCGAGACTCTGAGCGTGGCCAAGCAGGAGCCCCCACTGATCCCAGAGTGACATGTGCCAGGAAGGTTTGAGTGCTTGATTCGTGAAGGATTCCAGTCAGCAGCCCCAGCTCCTGGAAGGCACAGTCAGGCTGTCTTGTCAAAACGGTGGTGGCCTTTGACTAGGACTGACAGACTTGCACAATCACGCTGGAGTTGGTCACTCTGGCCCCATAGTGGCCAGCCCAGAACTGTGTGTCCTGGCCCCAGTGTTCGAAAGACACAAAACGGACACCCCTCCTGATGTTGGAGAAAACATGGCTGACCTGGAGGCAGAAGGAGACAGTCAGTCTGTGTCACAGTTCTCCTGGCCACAGCGCTTTCCCAGATGGCGGCCATGTCACTGCCTAGTCCTCTTCTGAAATCTTGCCATGCTCTCATTAACAGGTGTACTCTAAGGGTAGGTGTGTGACAAGCCCCTGTCATCATGGGTGACTGAGGCAGGAGGATGGAAAGTTAGAGGATGGCCTAGGCTGCACAGTGGGGTCCAGGACAGTTGGGTTATATAGCAAGAAACTGTAGCAAAAAGAAACAAACAAAAACCCAACCAAAGAAAAGAGGTTTTATCAGCAAGAATGTGGCAGAAATTCTAGATGTGGCTGTGCACATCTGCCATTATTCCTAGCATTTGGGAGACGGAAGGAGCGCAAGGCTAGCCTCAGCTACATAGTGCCTTTGAGGCCAGCCTGGGCTACATAAGGCCATGTCTCAAAAAGAGAGTTACAGAAGCGACCTTGAGTGGGCTTATTGAGTGACCTCCCAAACTAGATCAGAATAGGCCAAGTGCCTGAAGCTTATGTCTCCTGGCTCCCTAACCGCCATAGAAGAAGTCTGCCTGCCCTGGTGCAGCCATGATGTGAGGAGTCTCAGTGTAGACTGGCCCAGAGATCTCACGGAGGGGATTCTTCACATCATGGCTGCCCCAGGCCTGCAGACTGCCACCAGCCGGCTCTTCAGCTCCTGTCACGGTCTGAGAGCTATTGTTGGGCCAAGAGACACTTCAGCCAGACCTGCCCAGCCCAGCTTTCTCCACGTCCTGCCAGGGCAGGGCTAGGGAAATGGTTCTGTTGATAAAGGGCCTGGCACACAAGCATAAGGGATCTGAGTTCAGATCCCCAGCACCCACGTCCATGCTGGCTGTGCTGCCATATCTCTGATTCTAGTGCCGGGGGCAGACAGGCGGCTCCAGCTTGTCAGCCAGTCAGCTAGCCAATCAATGAACTCCTCGTTCAGTGAGTGATAACCGTCTCAAAAACTAAGGTGGAAGATTCTAGAAAGACATATGGCATCCATCTCTCTGCCTTCCACATATCAAGGACACAGACAGGCATAGCCCCCCATACACACACATGCTCTGCTTCTC
>NW_004949201.1:424690-450945 GCF_000317375.1 Microtus ochrogaster
GCCCCCAGCCCCTCACTGGAGGATTCTAGGCAGGGGCTCTATCACTGAGCCACACCCAAGCCTCACTGGGGGATTCTAGGCAGGAGCTCTAGAGGAACCCAACTCAGAGTTGTCCTCTGGCCTCTGCATGCTTAAGATAGAATATTCTCTCTAAGAACACGAGTTTTGTCTTATTTTACACACACTCAGAAGTAGTCCAGGCTGGACCAACTTTCCTGTTCTTCCACCCAAACATAATAATATCTGACTAGATTTGGTGGTTGGGGGAGGGGAGAACTCATCCCATTCTTCAGAGGGGCTTTCATGGAGCTGGACAGAGGTGGAATTCCAAAACAGCGAGGTTTCGAGATGGGTGCACAGGCATCGTACATGCAGGTAAAGAAGCCCGGCTGCCAAATGCATCATTAGAAAAGGAAAGTGTGTATAGTCCAGGCCAAGTGGAGTCCTACGTTGCTAAGCTATTCCCTACGCTTGCCTACCTTAGTTTGACTTGATGATGGTAGGAAAGGAATATGCATTTAGTAGAAGTCAGATTTGGATTAAATTTTTTGTTGTTGTTCTCTTTGACAAGGTCTTAGTATGTAGCTTTGGCTGGCCTGAAACTCAGAGATCCACCTGTCTCTCAAGTGCTAGGATTAAAGGCCTGTGTGTATGCTACCATGACCAGTCCATACTTAGAATGGTTATTTTTTTTATTATTTCCTGGGTCACAGTGTAAAAAATATCAAACATGAGTCTTTTCTATTAAGTACTATGAAACTTGTGTTTAGGATATGGAATTTAAAATTGTGCCCCCAATACCTTGTAAGACTTCTATGCTAATATCTTAATTCTACACAAAAGCTAGCTCACGGCTGCATTCCAGGAATCTGGTGGTCAGGACCACCTTTTCCTGTGATCCCTTTCCCTGGTCTTCTGCTCACCAATTCTTTTCAGACTACTCAACCGAACGAAGACTGTGAGTGAGACTCAGCCAATGGGAAAAAGACACAGCCACTCCCCGAATTACAACAAAAACCAAAGGGACTTCCTGTTTCTGTGTCGACCTTCGGAGCATGCTCTCTTGATCAAGAGTAAACTTTGCTTGTCCAGTTACTTCAGCTGGAGCTGTGCTTTCTTATTTTGTGACCCCAAACTTACTTCTAACAACTGGAGATCAATCCCCTCTCCTCATGCTGGGTGGTGGGTGAAGAAACCTAACTTAGCATCAGTGCAGCCATGACAGGCTGCAGACTAGCAATACTGGGACTTGACCTCACCCTTACAATAACCAGGAAAAGCTACAAACTGCACCCTGAGGGGGACCAATCAGAATTGAGATGAGCAAGCACTAGATGCTCCAGAATATCAAGAACAGCTTCCCTAACTTGTACATAGGTTGCCAATTTCCTTACAGCAATGCCAGCACCAATCCCTGTTTGACAAGACTCCTGCTACCCCGCTCCTGCCCAGTCAGGAATCCGGATTTTCCCTACGGCACATCCCCCATCCTTTGCTCCTTAAAAGCCCTGCCACAGCTGAGCTCAGTGCTCCCCCTGACCAGCTGAGCTCAGTGATCTCCCTGACCCAGCCACTGTGTTGGAACAGAAGAACCCAAGCTCGAGCTAGCAATAAGGGCTCTTTGCTTTGGTGTACAAACTCTGACTCCTGGTGGTCTCTGGGGCGCTCACAACACAGGCACAATGGTGGGAACTTCGTGTCCTGGTTGAAATGACTTGATATGTTTTTGAGACAGGCTCTCATGTAGTGCAGGCTGGCCCCAATCTCTCAAGGATGACCTTGGCTCTCATTTTCCTGTTTCTAAACACGGGGATTATGTCCCAGGTTTTTTCCCTCTGCAGTGTTCGGACCCCTTGCAGATCCCACCTTACCTGGGTGCTGCCTCAACCACACTCTCCAAAACACACACTCTTCAAATACTGTGATGAGGCTGATCTAAAACATAATTCAAAATGCATTGAGTTTAATGGACTGGACGTCACAATATAGTGAAACCTTCCCTATGCTGTTAAGTACAGTTATCTCCTGTACAGACGCAGACCTGATCACTGTTACCCAGGTGTGTAAGGGCCAAAATAGCCCCCCAATGACAGTGCTGGTGACAATATCCTAAACAGAAGGGCTTTGACCAGGTAAACAGAAGGACTGCTATTGGGTAAAGAGAAGCCTAAAGGTGGGCTTGTTTAACAGGAACCTCCCTTACTCTGCCCTCCAAGGTCTGCCTGTGGCTAGGGCATCTGGCTCCGGGTCAGTCCTGAGAGACCTGGACCCACTCAGAGATTCCACCCTGCGGTCATATAGAATCCGCTTGCTTTTCACCTCTGCCCACACCCAGCCTGGGAGGGAAACAGCCTTGGCAGCTTGATCTCCAGTAAACGACCCTGGGATGATCTGGTTTGGTGGATTCACTGTGGCTCCTCTTACAAGGGGCAGGCTAGTT
Organism: Microtus ochrogaster; assembly: GCF_000317375.1. Classification (NCBI taxonomy): domain Eukaryota; kingdom Metazoa; phylum Chordata; class Mammalia; order Rodentia; family Cricetidae; genus Microtus; species Microtus ochrogaster. Next base: position 427,131 of record NW_004949201.1, read on the forward strand.
TGTAAAGCCCCTTCATTTGGTTAATCTTTTGCCATTCTGAAGCTACAATAGCTTGGCTTCCAGAACTAAGGTAACTCATGTTTCCAGATTCTGATGAACCCACTCTCATAGCTGATATAGACAGCCTGACTGACAATCTGGACTGTGGGTACTCATCAGTTACATGGTCTAGAACCTCCCCTTTCCTGTGAAGCCCCTAAGAAGGAACCCAAACTTAGCCACATTGACCTGAGCTGTCCTGAGAGCCCCCATCAGGCTGTTGTCTGTCTGTGGCATTAACAACTTCTGTAATAAACCTGGGGTTGGAGAGATGGGTGAGAGGTTAAGGGCACTTGCTACTCTTCCAGAGTGTCTCCCAGATGTATCTAACTGCGGTTCTAGATCTGATGCCCTCTTCTGGTCTCTGCAGGTACTACACACACACGATACACAGTCATACACACAGACAAAACACTCATACACATAAAATTAAAAGAAAATGAATTCAAGGCCAGCCTGGTCTACATAGCAAGTTCCAGGACAGGCTTCAAAGCTATACAGGGAAACCCTGTTCTGAAAAACAAAACAAAACAAAAACAATAAATTAATAAATCTTGCTGGGCAGTGGTGGTGCACACCTTTAATCCCAGCACTCAGGAGGCAGAAGATCTTAATGAGTTTGAGGCTAGCCTGGTCTACAAAGTGAGTTCCGTGATAGCTAGGGCTATCATATAGAGAAACCCTATCTTGAAAAACAAACAAAACAAAAAACCCCAAACAACAACAAATAAATAAACAAATCTACCTAAAAAGAAAATTTGGGGTTGCAGAGATATATCCATGATTAAAACTGAGTGCTGTTCTTATAGAGGACCTGAATTCAGTTCCTAGCAGGAGGTAGAGGCAGGAGGATCAGAAGTTCAAGGTCATGGTTGGCTAGACAGAGGTTTGAAGCCAGGTAGGCTACGCAAGATCTTGCCTCAAAGACAAAACCAAGACCTGAAAGAAGCTGGGTTTGTGTGACCTATAATGCTACCATTTGGGAAACTCAGGAAGAAGGATTGTCATGAGTTCCAGGCCAGCCATACCATAGCAAGACTCTGTCTGATAAAAGGATCAAAATAATTGGCTGCCTATATGGTTCTGTGGGTAAAGATGCCGGCCACCAGGCCAGAGAGCCTGAGTTGGGTTCCTGGGGTGTACAGAGTGGGAAGAACTGGTTCCTTCAAGCTCCTCTGAGCTCTACGTGCTTGCTGCGGTGAACATGCACCTCCACCAAGCACAGAAAGCATGCGTGTTCATGGGCATGCACATGCACACATACACACCACACACACACATACACACCACACACACACTACACACGTACACACCACACACGTACACACCACACACGTACACACCACACACACACACACACACACACACACACACACACGCAGCAGAGGCAGGTGAACGCAGCTGAGGCCAGGCTGACCTACACAGTGAGTTCCAGGCTAGCTAGGGCTACATAGTGAGACCATGTCTCAAAACAGCAATAACAATAGAACAAAGCATAAAAAAAGACCACAACAAAGAAAAAGATATGAACCAGTTTAGGTAAAATAATCAATTTATTACAGTGCAGTTGGCAGACATATATTGCCAGTATATTATTCTCTGTTTGAGAAAATGATAAATAACTTTAAATATTACATAATTACAGAGGTCCCTGAGGATCAGGGCCGGGGCTCTAGGCCCTTCCTCATTGTTTGGGGACAATCTGTGGGCAGATACCCCCTTCAATGAGGAGATCTGGGTGTAGCCATGTGCGCTTGGGTTCACACGGGAGTTGGAATTTTGCTAGCCGTTAAGTTCAGACACGAGTGGAGGGCGTCAGTGAAGAGACAACGGAAGTCCCTGAGGCAGAAACAGGGGGACAAGGAGGCAATGCCGGGGATGCTTCTTGGTTGGTAGAATATACGCTTGGCTTGCACTAAGCCCCTGCTCGCCCCAGCACCGTACAAGCCTGGGAGGTCCCGGTGCATACCTGCACTCCCAGCGCTGAGTGACAAGGACAGGAGGCTAACGTCATCCTTGGTTTTCAGCTGGGATACCCGAGACCCTGCCTCAGAAAAAGGCTTGGGATCAGTACTGAAAACAGGGCAGCGAGAGACTGAACCGAAACAGAGCAGCTTGTGACCTCCTTGAGACGAGCATGCGCCCGGCACCCATGCTCTACAAGCAGCAGCAGTGGGCAGAGCTGATGGAGGACTCCAGTGTTCGAGACTCTGAGCGTGGCCAAGCAGGAGCCCCCACTGATCCCAGAGTGACATGTGCCAGGAAGGTTTGAGTGCTTGATTCGTGAAGGATTCCAGTCAGCAGCCCCAGCTCCTGGAAGGCACAGTCAGGCTGTCTTGTCAAAACGGTGGTGGCCTTTGACTAGGACTGACAGACTTGCACAATCACGCTGGAGTTGGTCACTCTGGCCCCATAGTGGCCAGCCCAGAACTGTGTGTCCTGGCCCCAGTGTTCGAAAGACACAAAACGGACACCCCTCCTGATGTTGGAGAAAACATGGCTGACCTGGAGGCAGAAGGAGACAGTCAGTCTGTGTCACAGTTCTCCTGGCCACAGCGCTTTCCCAGATGGCGGCCATGTCACTGCCTAGTCCTCTTCTGAAATCTTGCCATGCTCTCATTAACAGGTGTACTCTAAGGGTAGGTGTGTGACAAGCCCCTGTCATCATGGGTGACTGAGGCAGGAGGATGGAAAGTTAGAGGATGGCCTAGGCTGCACAGTGGGGTCCAGGACAGTTGGGTTATATAGCAAGAAACTGTAGCAAAAAGAAACAAACAAAAACCCAACCAAAGAAAAGAGGTTTTATCAGCAAGAATGTGGCAGAAATTCTAGATGTGGCTGTGCACATCTGCCATTATTCCTAGCATTTGGGAGACGGAAGGAGCGCAAGGCTAGCCTCAGCTACATAGTGCCTTTGAGGCCAGCCTGGGCTACATAAGGCCATGTCTCAAAAAGAGAGTTACAGAAGCGACCTTGAGTGGGCTTATTGAGTGACCTCCCAAACTAGATCAGAATAGGCCAAGTGCCTGAAGCTTATGTCTCCTGGCTCCCTAACCGCCATAGAAGAAGTCTGCCTGCCCTGGTGCAGCCATGATGTGAGGAGTCTCAGTGTAGACTGGCCCAGAGATCTCACGGAGGGGATTCTTCACATCATGGCTGCCCCAGGCCTGCAGACTGCCACCAGCCGGCTCTTCAGCTCCTGTCACGGTCTGAGAGCTATTGTTGGGCCAAGAGACACTTCAGCCAGACCTGCCCAGCCCAGCTTTCTCCACGTCCTGCCAGGGCAGGGCTAGGGAAATGGTTCTGTTGATAAAGGGCCTGGCACACAAGCATAAGGGATCTGAGTTCAGATCCCCAGCACCCACGTCCATGCTGGCTGTGCTGCCATATCTCTGATTCTAGTGCCGGGGGCAGACAGGCGGCTCCAGCTTGTCAGCCAGTCAGCTAGCCAATCAATGAACTCCTCGTTCAGTGAGTGATAACCGTCTCAAAAACTAAGGTGGAAGATTCTAGAAAGACATATGGCATCCATCTCTCTGCCTTCCACATATCAAGGACACAGACAGGCATAGCCCCCCATACACACACATGCTCTGTCTCTCTCTCTCTCTCTCTCTCTCTCTCTCTCTCTCTCTCACACACACACACACACACACACACACACACCACAAAGACGAGAGACTGTAAAATGACTGCAACTTGTCATGCAGCTCTGTTGCGATGGGACCATCCCAGTCCCCACCACCCCTTTCCCCACCCAGTGAGCGGCTCGTCTCTGGGCAGAGGCTCACCTGTAGGTAGATATTGTTGTTCCATTGTTCAATGGGGTCTGGCACAGCCGAGAACTTATCTAGGACGTTCTGGTGAGCATCAAGAAGCTTAACAAGGAGACGATACCTACAGCCACTGTCGTGTCGAGCTCCCCACCTGTGGGAAGGGGAGGTCTGAATGTGTCACCTCTTTTTGGGGTAGCTGGCCTCCCTGTGGGTACAAATTAAGTTCCTCAAAGGGGTCTTTAGGGGCTGGCAAGACGGCTAAATCAGGAAAGTGCTTGCCACAGGGGGCTGAGGACCTGGGTTTGAACCCCAGAAATCATGGAAGAGCTGGGTGTTAAACCAGGCGGTGGTGTTGTGTACCCTTAATCCCAGCATTTGCCTTTAATCCCAGCACTTGGGAGACAGAGGCAGGCAGATTTTCAAGTATAAGGATAGCCTGGTTTACACAGCAAGTTTCAAGATAGCCAGGGCTACAAGGAGAAACCCTGTCATGAACCCCCTCCCCCCACCAAAAAAAGCCGGGTGTTGCCAGATATGTTGGCACACAGATTTAAACTCTCTGGATGCAGAAGTAAGTGGATCTCTGTGAGTTTGAGGCCAGACTGGCCTACAGAGAACTCCAGGTCAGCCAGAGGTACATAGGGAGACCCTGTCTCAGAAGAAAAAAAAGCCAAAAAGCCAGAAAGAGTGATCTAAGCTTCTAACCCCAGCGTAGGACAGGCAGAGGCAGGTGGACCACTCCTAAGGAATGCTACTAGGCTGGCCTCTCCCCTCCACCAGAGGCACACATATGGAATCTGCTCTGAGTCCAGATCTTATGAGATGCGCCTGCTGATTTAGGCGAGTAATTCCAGTTGTTACTGAGGCTGATACGGGAGTCTCAAGGCTAAGACCAGCCCAGGCACCTTGGTGAGACTGCGCCTCAAAATTAAACTAAAAAGAGACCTGGCACACATGGCTTAGTGTTGGAGGCGTCTCCTGGCACGCACGAGGCCCTGGGTTGTGTCTTTGTTGGAGACTCCAGTCCTACCAAACAGTCCACCAGACAGGATAAAGGTTCGTCCCGCCATGGATAGGCGTGGGTGAGAGCTGCCACCTTAGAAAGATCCATAAAGCAATTTAGAGCTGTCCGTGAATGTCACTTCACCCGGGGGCTGTGGTTAACCACGTGGGCAAGCAGTCAATTGGTCAGGCATTCCATGAAGCACCAATAAAAATTGTGTACAGGGAGTTGGCCCTGTTCCAGGCATCTTGAGACACAGGACTATCAGGCTGGTAACACTTGACCATGTGATCAAGGCTCCACAAGGGTACCCACACTTTCACACTTTTTGTTGTTATTTATTTATTAGACAAGGTGTTGTTATTTAGCCTATGCTGGTCTTAAGTTCACCTGTGCCACCCTGGGATTGACCACGCTCCTTTTGCTTCATTGTCCCAACTGCTGGGATTACAAGAGTGTGCCATGGGACCCCAGGGCTTAGCGAATGACTCTTCCTGTCCCCAGACTCACCAGTCAGAGATCGCAATCTCCACACCGCCACTGTCCAGCAGCTCTGGCCACAGACCCTTCTCTTCCAGGTCCACGACCTGCTTCTTGCGACACCAGCTAGGAAGGCAGGAGAGAGAGGTCATGAGAACAGGCAGGCCTTTCTCAACGAGGGCTCTGGCCCTTGGGGAATGGGGCTTCTACCTGAAGGAAGTCACGAAGCAGGTCTGCGAGGGGGCGCCAGGCACAGGCTTCATGTTCTTCTCTACCACCCAGCCATCCCCGCCGTGCTGCACCATCCACTTGCGCAGGCCTTCTGTAAAGTAAAGCAAGGCTTAGGGAGGGCGACCACAGAACCAGGGAAACTGAGGCATTAGGACTGATGTCAAATTCAAGTGCCCCCCCCCATCAGTCACAATCTGAAATGGATTAAGAATTCATGACTGCACAAGCTTGGCCTATGACTGCCCCTACCTGTGCCGTGACCCTTGAGTTGAGCCCTTTCGTACACACTACAATAATTTTAAGAAGTTAAAAATGTATGTCTGTGTACCATGTATATGCCTGGTACCTTGGGAGCCCAAAACAGAGGCCAGAAGAGGAAGTGGGCCTCTCTTGGACTCCTGGAGTTACAAATGGTTGTGAGCCTCCAGGTGAGTGTTAAGAACTGAATTCAGGTCCTGCAGAGGGACAACCAGTACTCTTAACCGCCATTTGTCCAGCCCACAAATAACAACAACAAAACCTACTAAAAACATTCAAAGGTAGGAGTTGCCAGAGGACCTAAAATACATTCCCAGCTCCCAATTCCAGAGGAAATGTTTTTCTTTTGACCTCCAACAAGTACACATATACGTTAATAAAAATACATTTAATAAATGCAAAAGTCAAACAAAATATATTTATGTACCAATTTTAATTGCTCATCATTGGCTCCCAGGATAAGGAGTTCGTTCCGCTCCCAAGCTCCCTTATGGTTGGTCAGGTCCTTCCAGTCACTCTAACTGGGTCAAGTGTGACCTCACTTCTAGCCCCTCCCTCTGCTTTCTTGCCCTTTCTGTCCCTTAGGCCCCGCCCATTACATATCTTGTGACTCCGCCCTAGCGCCTTTCACTGGTTCCCTTGTGGCTCACTCATCCGCACCTCCTATAGGCTCTCTTGGGGCCCTGCCCTGCGTACTCCCTCATCTGGCCCACTGTGATCCCGCCCCCATCCTTTCCCATTGGTTCCCTTATGACCACGCCCTCACCCCATCCACAATTATCCTGTGACTCTCCTCCTCATCTTCGTGGATGCTCCTTCGTGGAGCCGCCCCCTCATGCCCGCCCATCGATTATCTTGTGACTCCGCCCTTCATCCCTTCCGGTGGATTCTCTCGTGGCCCCGCCCATTGGCTTCCTCGTGGCCCCGCCCTTCACCTTGCGCAACGATTCTCTCGTGGCCCCGCCCTAGCAGCCCTTTCGAGGCTCCTCACCTTGACCGCAGGGGTTGCTGATGAGGTTACGTCCAAGCGGTCCTCGCAAGCAGAACTGACCCAGCGGACAGGGCCTGTCTTCGCGGGCCGGGGGCAGGCAGCGGCGGGCTAGCGTCAACAGGGTGCGGCCGGCAGCGCTGCGGTCCCGGGCCAGCACCATGAGCCACAGGGCCTGGCCGTCCACCAGGGCACGCCAGGCACGGCACACCCGGCGACAGTGCAGCAGCAGTGCACGCGGGGGCACGTGGCTCAGCACCAGCAGGAGCAGCTCCGGGGGCAGACGGCTCAGGTCCAGCGTCTCCCGAGGATTGAGCTCCGGCGTGGGGACCCGAGCCCTGGAAGTCCAGGAACCCATGGTCCCCGCGCCCCTCCTTGTTGGGACTGCAGGAGAGGAGGTGGTCAGATGTCAGTGACCAGAAGCCTCCGCGACGGGCAGCTTCTGCTGCCCTGCTTTGCAGCCGCGCGCCCCGAGACGCCCCAAAGCCATCCGCTGCCTCCCACGTCCCCTCGCCGCCTCGCTGTCCCCAAGCCTACCCCCACCCCGCAGCTGCCACCCCATCCGAGTCCGCTGACGCTCACCAGCACCCCTGCCAGCTCCCCTCCGCGGCCTGGAGGACCGCATAGCCCTAGCCCTGCTAAGGCCGCCGTTGTTGCTAGGTGGGACCTCTCTGAGACTAGCCGGCCTCTCATTTCCTAAAGTCCCAGCCCTTCCAGACCCCACCTCCTTCCTGCTGAGGAGCCGTGGGAATCCACTGACGACACAGACTGTGCTGGGTCTCTGGGGTAGTTTATAGCGAGGCTGCAACAATCCGCCACTTGGAATGACCCTAAATCCGCAGTAGATGGCCTGGCATCTGGCAATAACTGTTATTTTGGCTAGGCTTCCTAGTGGGAGGCTCCACCCCTAAACGCCTTGAGCCAGTCACCTTTAATGTCAAACATAATCATTCGTGATTTACAGGAAAAGGCAGGCTTTAGAGGACGAAAATAACCCCCCCCCCCAGCCGAAAGCATCAGATAAAGTTTTCTGTTTCCCTTTGCCAAGTTAGCGCATCTCTGCCCTCACATCACAGGAGAGAACTCTGAGGCTCGCAGAGGCCAAGTGGCCCCGCGAAGTGACCGCCCAGCTAGTAGGTGCAGATGGTTTTTTTCCTTTCAGACAGTGTCTCGCTTTGTAGGCCTGGCTGGCTGGAACTCACTGTGGCAAACTCACAGAGAGATCTGCCTGCCTCTGCTTCAGGAGTACTGGAACTAAAGGCATGTATGACCGGCTTTTTAAAAATTACTTTTCAAATTTTTTTATTTGTATGGGTGTTTTGCCTGCGTTTATGTCTCTGCCACTTTTGTGCCTGGTGCCTGGGGAGGCTAGAGGGGACATCATCGGGATACCCTGTACTTGGGTGACTGTGAGCTCCTATGTGAATGCATAGAACCCAGCTCCTCTTAGAAGAGCCAAAGTCAGCACGCCAGCCCTGGTTTGCAGCTGAGTCCCAGGTAGGGCCCATGCTGTCTTAGAGCTCACTTTGTAGCGGAACAAGCGTTGACTCTGAACCTCTGCCTCTGGAAGGCTGGAGCTCCAGGCAAGCGCCCCAGACCCTGCTAGCAGAATCTCTTCTTCCCATCAGTCTATCAGCTCTGTGGAATGCAGATGTATGTAGATATATATGAGTCATGTGCTCCCTAGTGAATGTCAATAAATAAAACTAAACCTGGCTTCCTGCACACACTGAGCTTGCTTTGTGGAGGGAGAGGCGTGACCAACAAAATAAGTAGACACAATAGACAGCCTGTGTGTATGTGTGTGTGTTCATGGCAACATTGTTATGTCCAAAGTGGCCATGCTGGTGACAATGTCCTAAACAGAAGATAACCAGGGGCCCCACTTAGACCACCAAGAGACTCCTTTAATCCTCCCAAAGGACAACTACCTTGTCAAGGGTGTCCAGTGCTCGGCCAATCCAAACAGCCTGTGCCACCTCAAAGGCCCCACCCTGCTGACCTCCAGGAAATCCTTTCTTTCTACCAGTGCAGCGGTCTAGTTTTGTGGTCTCACTGTACCCCAAACACAAACTTGTGGAGGCCCCTGCTGGCTTGTGGGAGCTGATTCTCTTCTCCATGCTTTTGTGGGACCTGGGCTTGTACTCCGGTCTTTAGGCTTGGCAGCAAGCACCTTCACCCACCCATCTTTTCCCACCAATCTTCGTGCGTCCATCGTCAAGAAACACTTTACCCTTGAGACATTCAAAGGCATTTAAGAGAAGATCAGTGTATCGACCACTCAGTTTGAACAGCTAACCTCCTGCCAGGCTCTTTTTTTCTCTGCTTCCACACTCTTTCTCCTTGGGCTGTTTGAGGCAAAGGTCAGACATAAGACTTTCTGTTCATAACAATGCAGTACTTTTCATGCCAAGTCCAGGGTGTAGGGAAGGCAACTTCATGGCCCAGCTGTGGTGGTGTACATCGGCAATGCCAGCACTTTGGAGGTAGAAGCGGGAGGGTCAGAAGTTCAAGTTCATCCACTGCTGTGAATATGTAATTCAAGGCCAGTTCAGGCTCCGTGAAACCACTCTTTAAAGAGCAGGGGGTGGAGAGCTGGCTCAGGCATTAAGAGCATGTACAGCTCTTGCAGAAGACTGCAGTTCAGTTCCCAGCACCTATGTCCGTCTCTAGGGGCTCAGAACTACTTGTGAGTCCAGCTCTTGGGGGTTTGACGCCCTCTTTTGGCCTCTTCAGGCACTGCACTCACAAAACAAATTTTAGCTAGGGCTTTTTAATCCCAGAACTCAAGAGGCAGAGGCAAGTGGATTCCTATGAGTCTGAGGTCAGCCTGGTCTACAGAATGAGTTCCAGGGCAGCCAAGGCTACACAGTGAGATCCTATCTCAAAAGAAAAATCTTAAAATTTTTGTATAAAATAAAACAAATAGTAGCAAAGTGTAAACACTGGCCAGTTTCCCTTTCTAATTCCCCAGTTCTCTTCCCAGAAACAGTCCTTGTCACTTCTGCAATTATTTCCTGGGTTCTCTTCTGGAGAAAAGAAATATACAGAGTTGAGAACATAATGGGTAGAGCTGGGTATGGTGACTCACACCTGCAATCCCATCAGAGGATGAGGCAGGAGGATGTTGGCTTCGACCTGTCTGGAGCACATGAGAGTTTCAGGCCAACCTGGGCTACATAGTGTCTTATTTATTTATTTATTTATTTATTTATTTATTTATTTATTTATTTTTGTTTTTTCGAGACAGGGTTTCTCTGTGGTTTTGGAGCCTGTCCTGGAACTAGCTCTTGTAGACCAGGCGTGCACCACCACCGCCCAGCCATAGTGTCTTTTTTAGAAAGATGAAATGAAACAAGAACCAAAACGAAGAGTGGGAAAAAAAGAAGCAGCAGCCTAGGGCCCTTTGGGAAATTTCCAGAACTTGGTGGGGAGTGTAGTTCGGTAATTCACACCCACAAAAGGTCTTGGCTAAACAGCTGACTCAGTTTCTCCTATTCCACGTTTCAGATAGAAGGTGTAGAAAGCCACCATCCTGACAGACTGAGCGCACAGATCTTTATTGGCTTTTATTTCCAACTCTAGAGCCCAGTGACACCTCACTCAACAACACAGAGAGGATGTCCGAGGGGCTGAGCAGAGAGATGGAGGAGGCTGGGGAACGCAGCCCAGAGGACAGAAAACAAACAGACCGGCAGTTTCACAATGGCTTTCCTTGAAATGAAAATGCAGAGGAGACTTCTGGCTCACACAGGCCTACTGGGGATCTGGCCTATGGTTCCTCACCAGATTTAAAGAAGGTGACTTTCAATTTGGTGTCTTGGAACCTTAGCCTTAGTGACCCGTTTGGTTTGGCGCATAGGGCTTACTACAGAGCTCAGCCCAAACTAGCAGTCTCTCTCTCTCTTAAATTACTTCATTTTTTGAGTTCGAGACCAGCCTGGTCTACAAGAGCTAGTTCCAGGACAGGCTCCAAAACCACAGAGAAACCCTGCCTCGAAAAACCAAAACAAAGCAAAAAAAATTACTTCATTTTTGAGGTTAATTAGTTAATTTGTTTGTTTTTGTTTTTAAGACAGGGTTTCCCTATGGAGCCCTAGCCGTCCTGGAACTTGCTTTGTAGACCTGGCCTGGCTGGCCCTGAACTCAGAACTCAGAGAACGCCTGCCACTGCCTCCCACGTGCTGGGGTTTATTTTTTCTGTATGTTATGTTTTACCTGCATGTCTGTCCATGCACTGTGTGCATGCCTAGCACCTGCAGAGGCCAGAAGAGGGTGTTGGAAACCCTGGAACTGGAGTTTTAGACAGTTGTGAACTGCCATGTAGGTGCTGGGAATGGGAGAGTACTTGCCAGGCATGCAAGAAGGCCTGGGATCCTTCTCCAGCACCCCATTGGCATGGTCATGTGTGCCTGTAATCCCAGCTCTGGGGCGGTGGAGGCAATGGGATCACAGGTTCAGGACTGTCCTTGGCTGGCTATGAAGGGAGTTCCAAGCCAGCTTGGGCTTCATGAGACCCTGTCTCAAAAACAAACCAAATCAGTACACAATTTAGTCAATACAAAAACACACTTCTCACTGTTTATTCTGGAGCCAAATTCGAGTGTCCCTGACTGGGGACACAGATTCAGATCCAGGCTTTGCATAAATGCGTGTTCTGATACTGTGTGAGATTCATGAAGTTTTTGTTTGTTTGTTGGATGGTTGGTTGACTTCTCTGTGTAGCCCTGGCTGTCCTGGAAATTGCTCTGTAAACCAGGCTGGCCTTAAACTCGCCAAGATTCGCCTGGCTCTGTCTCACCAGATCTTCCATGAAGTTTTATAAAGAGAACAAAAGAAGCTGGGCAATGGCGGTACACACCTTTAATTCCAGCACTTGGGAGGCAGAGGCAGGTGGGCCTTTGTGAGTTCAAGTCCAACCTGGTCTACAGAGCTAGTTCCAGGACAGCCAGGGCTACACAGAGAAACCCTGTTTCGAAAAACTAAAAAAGCAGAGAACAAAGGAAACCATAAATCAAGACACCCCTAAAATATCTTGATGGATACATTAGGTAAGTAGAGTCCAGGAAAGTGAGTCTCAGTCAAAGGTCTCAGGTGCTGCTCGACGTCTCGGCCTTTGGGTTAGTGGAAGCTAGTTTTACATTCCTAAATATTTACCTAAGAGTCACAAAGATGATAGATCATACACCGGGGTGGCCATAAATGGCACTGGAGGTTAAAGATTGGTTCAAGATAACCAGGTCTGGATTTGCAACATTTTAAACTCTCTACTATCTTTGAATCACTCTGTGGTCCAGAAGGCCTGGAGGGATTCCGCAGTCTGAAACAAGATGAGTACAGCTGCCCGTGCTTATAATTTTAGACTAGAAAGTGAGAGGCAGGATGGTAGATAAGCAGTGAGAGCCTGCCTCAAAAAAGACCAAAAATGAAACAACATCGGGAATAGTTCAGACAAAATAGTACAGTTATTATAACATGACTGATACATATGAATTGCTGATATAGTATTTTCTCAACGTTTGTTACAATGAAAATATTTTTTTAAAGAGTTGGTCTGGTTAATTTCAGAATGCGGTGCTTTTTTATTTGCAACATTTAAAAATAAGTTAAAGTTGTTTTTAATAATGAAGTTTAATAATAAACCTATTATTAAACAATCACAGCACTTGAGAAACAGAGGCAGGGGCAGACAGATTCTATGGGTTCAAGGCAGCCTGGTCTACTTGGTGAGTTTCAAGACAGCTACGAATACCTAGTGAGGCCATATCCTTCCCATGTTTCCCCCAAAAGATTTACTTTTACTCTCTGTATGGGTATGTGCATGTGAGTGCAGTGCCTGCAGAGGCCAGAAGAGGGAGTCAGAGATATTTTAAAACATTCCATAATCACAGAGGCCCTTGAGAATCATGACTGTGCTCAAAGTCGGTTTTTTCCCCAGAGAAGTCCCTTGATGGTCAGTGACAGACTTTAAAGAGGAAGTCATCACCAGAGGAACTGAAACAGAAGCAGGAGATGACAAGGGACCATGTTGGGGACAGGGAGGTGAGGTCTTGAGCTGAACCAGAGGCAGCTAGCAGGGGGGGGGATATCTCCAAGCCCGCATTCCCCAGGAGGTAGATCTTCTGAAAACTTAACACAGGGTCAAGAAGCAGGATCATCACTGCTAGGTGAATGGAGTGGGGAGGGGGTCTCCAGGTGAGTGGGGAGGGAGGGCTCCAGGGGCGGGGAGTGGGGGAGGGAGGGCTCCAGGGGCGGAGAGGGGGGAGGGAGGTCTCCAGGGGTGGGGAGTGGGGGGAAGGAGGTCTCTAGGGGCAGGGAGTGGGGAGGAGGGCTCCAGGGGCAGTGTGGAGCACAGATCTACTACACACACCAGGGTCTGTATAGGTCTATTGGTTTTAAACAGAGGGTCTTCATGTGTGGCTGAATGCCTGAATGCTGGAATTGCAGGCATGGGCCATATCGCACTGGCTAGACACGTGGATTTAATGGGTGATGTGGGAGTGATTTCTTATCAATAAAGAAACTGCCTAGGCCCCTTGATAGGCCAACCCTTAAGTGGGTGGAGTAAACAAAACAGAAGGCTGGGAGAAAGAAGCTGAGTCAGGGAGTCGCCATGGTTCTCGCACTCCAGGCAGATGCAGGTTAAGATCATTCCTGGTAAGCCAGCTCGTGAGTTACAAAGATTAATAGAAATGGGTTAGATTAATATGTAAGAGCTAGCCAATAAGAGGTTGGAACTATTGGGGCCAGGCAGTGTTTAAAAGAATACAGTTTCCGTGTAATTATTTCGGGGCATAAGCTAGCCATGTGGGCGGCCGGGTGCTGGGGACGCAGCCCAGCCACTCCTATTTCAACAAATGGGTATGCTATGAACCTTGCATATCAGAACTTTGCAATCTCCCTGGGTGTTGTGTAGACAAAGTTGGGAAAAAGTTTTTGTTTTTTTTTTTTTCTCCACTGCTGAGGATTGAACTCAGGTCCTTCTTCATGCTAGATAAACTAAGGACCCAGCGATCCCTGTCACGGCACTCATCAGTCAGGGGCAGCAACCTCTACACCATCACTGTCCAGCACATCTGGCCACAGACCCTTCTTGTTCAGGTCCATGACCTGCTCCTTGCAACACCATCTAGGAAGGTGGGAGAGAAGTCCTGAGAACAGGGAGGCTTTCTCTGCAAGGGCTCTGGCCCTTGGGGGAATTGGGTTTTTACCTGAAACCAAGCAGGTCTGCAGGGACCTCAGACACCATTTGTAAGTTTCTCTCACAACCCAGCCTTCATCCCCACCCTCTTCTCAGATCCGTTTTTCTCAGAATTCTGTTAAATAATCAAACTTAGGGGCTAGAGAGATGGCTCAGAGGTTAAGAGCACCGGCTGTTCCTCAAGAGGTCTTGAGTTCAATTCCCAGCAAGCACATGGTAGCTGCCCACAACCATCTGTAATGAGATCTGGAGCCCCCTTCTGGCGCATAGACGTACATGCAGGCAGAACACTGTATACATAATAAATAAATAATTAAAACATTATCAAGATTAATTCCACAGGTAATTCCACAGCACCTAGGAATCTAAGGAAGCAGGATTGCTGTAAATTCAAGGCCAACTAGGGATGTAGTGGACCACCGTCTCAAAAGAAAAATAAATGAGTTGTATACAAATTCCAGTAATCCCCCTGCAGCTCCTGGGCGGTTCCTCCCCTAACCCTTTCACCTGGGTGCTGTAATGGGTCCCCAGACCTTAGCACAGCTAATTCCAAGATGGAAGTGCCATTCAGGCCGTAAGACTCAACATGCAGACAGCCCCACAGGTCAAAATAAAAACAAAGGCCTAAGTCTTCCAAGTCCATAGTATTGGGAAAGTCTCTAAATGTATTAACCTTTGCACTTCTCTAGTTCTGCCTCTGGCTAACAGCTCTTGCTAACTGAGATATGTCAACCCAGAACCTGGTTTTTGTGCTTAAAAGCTCATCCTGAGAAAGGGTCGGGGCTACAGTGAATCCTGAACACCGGTGTAGTTGCTGGCCGGCTAATACAGACTTTCTATTGACCTAGATCTGTGTCCGAGCACTCTTCACCAGGATACCCCACAACAGGCCCCTGTGACCCTGTCCCTCAGTCCCCTCCTGATAGTTTTATTGTTTCTCTTTTTATTAATGAAAAGCAGAAAGGGGATGTAATCGGTGTAGCCGCATTAGGGAGACGAACCAAAGATCCAGTGAACCCCAAATCTGTCTTCGGGATCCTAAAGTGAGATTAAAATTCAAATGGAGGCCAGGGACGTGCACTGTCTAGCAGTCAGTGTCAGGGTGTGGCCCAGCCTGTGCTTCAGGCTCCTTCTGAGAAGGCTTTGGGAAACGTGAAGTCTTCCCAGGAGACAAGGCACCCTCTGCCTGGGGCATTTTCTTTCTTCCAGCACGAGATTCCTGAGGAAATGCTCATTCCTCTGATAGACTGAGATACACAAGGGTCTCATTAGAATATTTTTATTCTTGTCAGGACAGTTACAATTCCCCATGGTGGGGGGGAGGAGTGCTGGCTGTTCTAGGACTCACGACACAGACCAGGCTGACCTTGAACTCCCAGAGATCCATTGGCCTCTGCTTCCTGAATGCTGGGATTAAAGGCACAGGCCATCGTGCTCCTCTGAATTCCCCACTTTCCATATGTCTACGTGGTAAATGCAATGTAAGTAGGTTCAGAACACAGTGTCAAGTAATGCAGAAGAAGGTTTCTATAACCCCTTGGCCAGCCTCCTCCCACAGCCCCTCCCACTCACCGGTGTTTACCAATGTATTGCACATTCAGTGCTGCATTGCATGTTTGCTGCTGCATTGCACGTTTACTGCTGCATTGCATGTTTGCTGCTGCATTGCACATTTATCGCTGTATTGCATGTTTACCAATGCATTACATGTTTAGAACATTCACAACAATTGTGGACTTTTTCTTTTTTTGGTTTAATTTTTCAAAACAGAGTTTCTCTTTGTAGTCCTGGCAGTCCTGGAACTCACTGCATAGATCAGCCTGGTCCTCGAACCCACAGAGATCTGCTTGCTTCTACCTGGGATTAAAGGCATGCATCACCACTGCCCTGCTACAGTTGTGGCCTTTGTTCTCAGTTTCCTGCTTTAAGAAGTGAAGCGTGAACAAAAGAGAGCAAGCGGGCAGCAGGGACTCTATCTAGGAGCCCAAGTTCTCTATGGGACCATTCTGTAGAGTTGTTGCTTGCTAGGGCAATGCATGGGTGGGTTTTATTTATTTATATTTATTTATTTTTGTTTTGTTTTGATCAGAACACAGAAACTTCTGCCTTCTTCCCAGGTGTAAATAATTTTGGTCATGTATACACTTAGTCATGTCTAGGCATGAGATGATCAGTAGAGACTTTTCTCACCTATCATACACATGACCCTAGAACTGGTTCAGGCCGGCTGGGTTCATGCCCTCTGGGTCTAGATGTGTTTGATCATGAGAGCTGCTGGGGAAGACTTGGGTGCTGTGCTGCCAGGAAAGGATTGTGTGTGTAGCTGTGCACATCTAATCTATCCAGGTCAACTTGCAGAGATCTATCTGCCTGCCTCTGCCTCCTGAGGGCTGGGATTGAAAGCATTACCACCAAGCCCAACTCTCAAAAGCCTTTCTTAAAGCACCAAACAAAAAGTCAGTATTGTCAGAGGCCTTAAGTACCAGCTTTCAGGAGGCAGTGGCAGGCAGATCTCTGAGTTCGAGGCCAGCCTGGTCAACAGAGTGAGTTCCAGGACAGCTAGGGCTGCAGAGAAACCCTGTCTTGAAAAACAAAAGCAAAACAAAAACTAACAAACAAAACAAAAGTCAACAACAGCAATGCACTTTTGGGGCGCTCCCTATTAGGCAGTTCTGGTGACTGCTGAGTGTTATGGGAACTCCTCAGCCAATAGCCTTTAAGATACTGGCCCACTTTGGGTGTAATCTTATGTACTATAAATGCAGAGGAAAAGCACACAGCCCTCTTATCTCCTGGGTTCGGTTCCAGTTCCCAGCGCACATAGAGGACCCTTTCTGTGAGTTTATCCCCAAATAAATAAACCTTTGTTATACTCCATTCTGGGCTATTCTGGGCTCCACTGTGGAACTCTTTTGTATGCCAATAAATTGGTGCCCAATGTGGGGCATGAACCCATGACCCCGAGATTAAGAGTTTCATGCTCTACCAATGCCACAGCTGATTTGAGCAGATCCAAGTCTTGACAGCTTGGTACAGCTCTCAGGAGTGCTGTGCCTCTGACTCCTGCCATTCCATAAACCCTCTTCACCTCCATACTTACCTGCTGAGACACAAGCCTGGTGTTAGCCTCAGATTTTGGGGGTTCTGCTGATCTTTGACCCCAGCACCTTTGGACTAATATGAAGCCTTCCCCATCAGTTGACCAGACTCCAATGAACTTAAAAAGATCATTGAGTCTCATTTTGGTGGCCCCTGTAGGAACTCCTCAGAAGGGGGAGTGCCTCATGCAATGACCATGGGCTTCTCAAGTTTCCCGCTGGCTATCTCTGTGCAGCTAAAATGGGAATTCAGTCTGACCCGGGTGACATCTTAGCTGGGATTTCAAGAAAGTCCAAATGACCCCAATTCTTTCCCCAAGGAACATGGCTCCAGGCTGTGACTCTAATCTGGATCTTTCCTGGTGTGGTTTACACAGACAGGGCCACTTCCCCTTATTGATGGGGCCAGGCTCCTACCTGCCCGTCACGTAAGACCCTGAGTTTTTCTGTCACTTTCTTTCCTCCTCCTCCTCCTCCTCCTCCTCCTCCTCCTCCTCCTCCTTCTTTTTTTTTTCTGATCAAGCTGCCAACTTTATTTTTCCTCTGGAGCTGTTATATAGCAAAGAGACAGGGGGAGGGTAGGTAGGATGCTGGAATGTCATTGCTCTAACTGGAATGTCAGGTCTGGAGACGTCCCTAGCTGATAAGGAAATACTGAGGGTCTGTAACTGTGGGATAACAAAGCAAATGCTAATTGCCTCTAAAGCCTGGGGCCTGCAGGTCTCACAGGGAGATAAGATACCAGGTTAATCTCCTAGGCCCAGAACTTACCCTATAGAACCTTCGGAATGGTTTCCTTAACTTGTGAATTTAAGATGGTTATAAACAAAATACAGGTCTCTGGCAGTCAGCCCTTTTTAAGTATTAGAACGAGGCGAGTTAAAGGTCATCTGGTGGATAAGCGGGCATTAACCAGTGTGTGTGTGTGTGGGGGGGGGGACACAGAGGCCTGATCCTCCCGTGTCTAATTGGTGGGGGAAATTTCTTTCCAACTTGTGGAGAAAATTTCTTCTCAAAGTTACAGATGTCTTTTTGGAGAGGAGAGGATCTGGAGTTTTATGTTAATACCTCTTGACATCATACTGTCACTTTTTTTTTTTTTTTTTTTTTTTTTTTTTTTTTTTGTTTTTCGAGACAGGGTTTCTCTGTGGCTTTGGAGCCTGTCCTGGAACTCGCTCTATAGACCAGGCTGGTCTCGAACTCACAGAGATCCGCCTGCCTCTGCCTCCCGAGTGCTGGGATTAAGTGCGCCACCATCGCCCGGCATACTGTCACTTTCTTGAAGACACTTTTTCTTCTGATTTTTTTTTCTCCAGAAAAGGATCCTTGACTCTTGGATATTGTGTTACTGGCAACTCATGACACAAATTGCTAGACTTCAAAGTGTCCCTACCTGGGGACTTCATCATGAACCACATAGGTCAAACTTTTTGAGTAAAATTGAGTGCTAGGACCTAACATCTTTTACATTCAAAGTGGGAAAGTGGGGAACAAGGTCTTATGGCCTAGAACCTAGACAGAGGTTGGCCTTCTGGGTTAGTTTATCCTTGGGAGTGTCCTCAGCTCCATAACCTGGGAGGACCAATTCAATTGCTACATCCTTAAAATCTGTCATCTACACCCCTGTCAATTCCCCTCCCCAACCTGGAGGACCCCTGGCTATATTAATAGGGACATTTTTTATGTATCTGAGTGTTTTGCCTGAATATATATGTGCATCACATGCATGCGATGCTCTTGATGGCCAGTAGAGGGCATGAGACCTCTTGGAACTGGTGTTAGCACCTGTTTGGTTGCGAGCCCTCGGCAGGAGCAGCCAGTGCTCATAACTCTCCAGCTGCTCTCCCCCACCTCTGCCTCAAGCCCTTTAGATTCTATACTGTGAGAACACACTTGTTCTTCATTCTGTAGGAAGGGATGTGTGCGCATCCATCACAAGCAGCCCAGCACATTGCTAATGGTTTGTTCTGAATTTATCCTCAGATTGTCAGCTCTTTGAGTAAACCTCAACTTCAAAGATTCAATTCCTGGCTTTTGCCTTTGTGTCAAGAGTTTGGACCCAAGTTCGTTTTCATGTTCTTGGTCACCATAGCAGGACAGTTTTAGATTTCTCCCTTAATCATTGAATTGGCTGAGAGAATCTCAAGATTGCTTGGGGCTCTAATGGCAGGAACTCCCAAGTGGCAATGATTTCACGTGGGAACACTCCCTTCCCTGACTGGAGCACTTTGCATGAACTTTACACGAAGAGCAAGTTAGTGTGCTTTTCTGGTTTGGTTCTTTGGTTAAAACTTGTCTCTGGTTGATTTGATGGTGGTTATGTATATCTCTCTCTCTCTCTCTTTTTTTTTTCGAGACAGGGTTTCTCTGTAGTTTTGGAGCCTGTCCTGGAACTAGCTCTTGTAGACCAGGCTGGTCTCGAACTCACAGAGATCCGCCTGCCTCTGCCTCCCGAGTGCTGGGATTAAAGGCGTGAGCCACCACCGCCCGGCTGGTTATGTATATCTTTTTTTTTAATATTTATTTTTTTATTTGTTATATATACAATATTCTGTCTGTGTTATGTCTCCAGGCCAGAAGAGGGCACCAGACCTCATTACAGATGGTTGTGAGCCACCATGTGGTTGCTGGGAATTGAACTCAGGACCTTTGGAAGAGCAGGCAATGCTCTTAACCACTGAGCCATCTCTCCAGCCCTGGTTATGTATATCTTAATCCCAGCACTCAGGAGGCAGAGGCAGATGGATCTCTGTGTGTTTGAGGCCAGTCTGGTCTACAGAGTGAGTTCCAGGGCAACCAAGTCTACACAGAGAAGCCTCATCTCGGAAAAACAAAACAACAATAAAAAAAATGCTTTCTGGCATCTCCTGACTGATTGTACCTCTGGTTCCAGGGGATCTGCCACCCTCACACAGACATACATGTACACAAAACACCAACACACACAAAATACAAATAAATAAGCATTAAAAATATTTTAAAATAAAAAATTAAAAATGCTTTGTAGGGGCTGGAGAGGTAGCGCAGTGGTTAAGAGCACTGGTTCTTGCAAAGGACCTAGTCCTGTTCCCAGCACCACAGGGCAGCTCACAACCATCCATACTCCAGTTCCAGGGGATCTGAACCCTCCTCTGACCTCCTCGTTACCAGGCTTAGGGTAAAGATTGAATTTGATCTTGGTATATAGAGTCTGTGTCTTTGGTGTGTGGTTAGGATAGATAGAGCATCAGGGTGGGGCTTGCAGATGAAAGTTTCTGTCCTGCCTGGTCCTGCAGCCATTCAGCCCAAAGAAACACACAGAGGCTTCTATTAATTATTATTAACTAGCTCTTAACAACTTAAATTAACCCATAATTCTTGTCTATGTTTAGCCATGTGGCTTCGTACCTTTTCTCAGTAAGGCATCCTCATCTTGCTTCCTCTGCTTCTGGATGACGACTGCGTCTCTGCCTTTCCTCTTCCCAGAATTCTCCTAGTCTAGTTGCCCCGCCTCTATTTCCTGCCTGGCTACTGGCCAATCAGCATTTTATTTGACTAATACAAGTGACAGGTTTTTACAGGGTATAAAAGCATTATCCCACAGCAGGGGCTCCTGTGGTAAAAATTGTAGCATTATAAAAAGAGAGACCGCTTGGTGCCCTGTGCCAGCTTGGGGCGCTGCTAACAGGAGAGCTAGCTGTGGGTTCTCAACCTTGGCACATCTGAACCATGAGACAAAATAAACCTCTTCTGTTTTAGCCTATTCTTTACTCATTTATCTTATGTGTATTGGTGTTTTGCCTGTATGTATGACTCTGTGCCATGCATGTGCCTGGTGCCTCCGAAGGCCAGAGGAGGCCTTGGATCTCCTGAAGCTGGAATGATAGAGGGTGAGAAGCACCATGTGTGTGCTGGGAGTTCAACCCAGGTCCTCCAGAAAAGCAGTCAGTGATCCTAGCCATGGAGCCACCTCCATAGCCCCCAAAATATTTTCTTTATAAAATATTAGCCTTGGGTATTCTGCCGCATTGACAGAAAATAGACTAATCTTTCAACTCCGAGAATCCGAACCTGGGAGGTGTGCCCCAGAGGGCTCTTGGCAGTGTTGGCAGTGTCCGTGAAAGGCCTGTGTCAGCCATGGTGTGAATTGTCAAGAACTATACTCAGTGGAGCTGGAATTCTTGATTGTGTCCCAGAAAAAAAATTCAGAAGGAACCACAATGAAGTAAAGTGAGAGTTTATCAAGAAATGGAGGGCTGGGGCTATAACTGTTAGGTGACAGTATTGTGGAGTGTCCACCGGAGGAGACTACTTTGACATAAGTTTAAGTCAATAGAAAGCCTTTATTTGTTGACAGGCAGCTACACTGGGCTTTGGGGATCACAGTGTAGCCCGGAGCCTTTCCCAGAATGAGCTTTTAAGCACAAATGTTCTGGGTTGACAGGCTTCAGTTAACAAGAACAGCTAGCCAGAAGCAGAACCACAGATGCCCAAAAGCAAGGCTAATACATTTAGAGACTTTCCCAGCACTATGGACTTGATGGACTAGGCTGTCGACTTGCTGAGTTTTACAGCCTAAGTGGTACTTTCATCATGGAGTCAGCATGGGGGCCTGTCACAACACTGTTTCTGGGGAGAGATCAACAAAATCTACTCACCCCAGATAGAGAGCTGACGACAGACCAAACAAAACAGGATACCAACGAAGCCCAACCTGGTGAATCAGTGAGTTTTATTGGGGTTACTTTCAGGAGTAGAAATGACTCAAGACAGTTGTGTCATCAAAAGTCACCCCAGCAGGGGTGACAGCTCACAAAAGTTGGGAAGCTGGAGCACACTGTACAGCTTGCAGTCAGCCGGTGTGTGTGTGTGTGTGTGTGTGTGTGTGTGTGTGTGTGTGTGTGTGTGTAACAACCAGGGCCCTTATCTCTGACTGCCTCGAGGATGCTGGGATGTGGAGTAGTGTTGTACAGAAGTCTGAACAGGAGTTCCCGACCAGTTAGTGGGACATTTAGGAGCTGTGGCTTTGTCGGAGGGAGTGTGTCACTGGAGACAATATTTGAGATTTTAAGATTGACGCCATTTCCAGTTTGCTTTTTCTGCTTCCGACTCATGGTTAGAGATGTGAACTCTCAGCTGTTCCTGAGGAACCATAAGCCCAAAGAGACCCTTTCTTCATTAAGTGGTCTTGGGTCATGATGTTTTATCACAGCAGCAGAGAGGTGATAATCCGGGTCCCGGGACCCTCTCTTTCCAGGAGGTGTGAACAAGAAGTTGGGGGATGCCTGGCCAGTCAGGTTCACAGAGACAGAGACTATCTGCTGCCCTGGGGGCCGGGAAGTGGACTGCACAAATAATTCCATGGGCATTAGAAGTTCTACGTGATTCCCACTCTCTTCCCTCAGGCCCACTGTTGGTAGGAGTGTGTGTGTGTATGTGTGTGTAGTGTGTGTGTGTGTGTGAGTGAGAAACAGAGAGAGAGAGAGACAGAAAGAGAGACAGGGATTAGGTAACAGTAGCTAGAAACCTTTTTCTGCTCTCAAAGGGCAGGGAGGAGATGTGGTTGGACCCTCTGCAGTCCTAGCACTCCTGTTGCTGAGCAGGAGGATTGCCTTGAGTTAGAGCCAGACTTGCTTACAGAGGGAGACCTAGTCTCAGAAAGACTCAAATCTGGGTGGGGATGTGACTCAGGTGGTAGAGGCTAGGCTACCACGCAGGGAGCCCTGGGTCCCATGCCCTGCATGACACACACACAGTATGGTGGAACAGGTCCACTCTCACCACATTTGGAAGTGGAGGCACGAGGATCAGAAGTTAGGATAATCTTTGGATACCTAAGAAGTTAGAGGCAACCCCAAATTAAGTAAAATCCCATCTTTAAAAATCTATTTATTTTTATATTATGTATATAGATCCTTTACCTGTATGTCTGTGCACCATGTACATGCAGTACCTGAAGAGGCCATAAGAGGGCAGCAGAGCCCTTGGAACTACAGGCAGTTATGACCTATCATGTGGGTGCTGGGAATCAAGCCCAAGTCCTCTGCAAGAGCAGTGAGTTCCCGTAACCGCTGATCCATTTCTCCAACCCCAGACCCTATTTTAAAAAGTAGGGGAGTATAAAATGCTATTGGATCTCTCCTGGATGTTCATGTATGTATTAATTGGTGGGGTGGTTTTGTTAACTCTTAGTCTCCTTAAATGTCTCATGCAGCAGATCCAACACCAGTAACCAGCAACTAACATGACTCTAGGTATCCTTCCTGCTCCTCCACAGGAGGTTATGCATGCCTAGTACCCCCACACACACCCTGGCAGCTCTCCAGGAATGAATGCTCTTTGAGGGTTGGTAGTCAAAGATGGCTAAGAGCTTGTTTTGCAGGCCAACCTAAGACAGGCACAGTCCAGTTGCTGAGCCCTCCTGAGGCGGGGTCAACAAGGCCTGAGCAAAGACTCTGGTCCCCTCTGAGTGCCCTATGTAATAAATAAAAAAGGGTGGATACGGAGGAGTTAGGGCCCACCTGGAGTCTGCCTGGAACTGTCGGAGGTCCTGATCGTGCCTAACTAATGAGAAACGAGCATGAAAGGACCAGAATGCCTGGGTGCTGGGAGGATGAATAAGTTTTCCTCGCGGTTAAATAGACGAGTCTGGTGTAAGCCTTCTCGCTGGCTTCTGGCATCTGTGGTCATTGATGTCATGCCTTTCCCCCTCCCCCAAGGAAGACATTAGAACCCAACAATGGGGGGGCAGTGGTGGGTCAC
>NW_004949201.1:451810-470096 GCF_000317375.1 Microtus ochrogaster
TGGCTTACAGGCATGAGTCTAACTAGTGTCCATCTCGGAGAGGAGAGTCATGGCGTCTGCCACACTGCCTTCTTCCTCCCAGAATTCTGTTCTATCTACTCCGCCCACCTAATTTTCTGCCCTATTAAAAAGGCCAAGGCAATCTCTTTATTTAACCAGTGGAAGTAACACCTAGACAGAAGACCGTCCTACACCATGTGTACATGGGCAAGAATGCTCCAAAACTACCCTGCTGTGTGCACAGAGGTTAGGGGATAGTTTTTGAGGACTCAGTTCTCTCCTTCCACCATGTGGGGGCCCCAGGGAAGAAATTCAGGTCACATCAGATTTGTTAGTAAATGACTTTACATGCGGAACCATCTCCATGGTTTAAAGATAAAACTATTGGCCCAGGGGCTGAAGGATTCCTCAGTGGTAGAGCGTTGCCTAATGTGCTGAAGGTTGTGGTTTCCCCTCTTGATGTAGGAGGGTCTTCTGTCTATGTGTTACTTTCTTTGGTCAATAAAGAAACTGCCTTGGCTTTTTGATAGGCCAGCCCTTAGGTTAGTGGAGTAGACAGAACAGAATTCTGGGAGGAAGAAAGCAGAGTCAGGTAGATGCCATGTTTATCCTTCCCAAGACAGATGGTGGTTAGACTCATGCTGGTAAGCCACACCCAAGTGGCAATAAACAGATTTATTAGAAATGGGTTAATTAAGATGTGAGAGTTAGCCAGTAAGAGGCTAGAGCTAATGGGCCAGGCAGTGTTTAAATGAATACAATGTGTGTGTTGTTATTTCGGGTGTAAAGCTAACTGTGCAGGAGCTGGGTGGGACAAAAAGCAGGCCTGCTCACCTCATCACTATACCCTCTCAACACCGCAATAATCAACAACGACAGTAATAATAACAGCTACCCAGAGTGGCTTTTGTTTTTGTTCTTTTGGTTTTTCGAGACAGGGTTTCTCTGGTTTTGGAGCCTGTCCTGGAACTAGCTCTTGTAGACCAGGCTGGTCTCGAACTCACACTGAGTGGTTTTTGAAGTAAGGACTGGGAATGTCAAAGAAGCAGGGGCAGCAGGGAGGCCTCCCAGAGGAACCCTCCTATCCATAGCCCATAGGACTCTGGTCTAGTCGGAATATCCCAAACAGAACACCAGGCAACATCTGGAGACCAAGCAGGTTGGAGAAGCTGATTGATGGTGGGCATGCCATAACCAACAGTACCCATCTACTGTAACCATCCTTTCTGAGAACTCATTAAACAGTAACTATAGATTACAAGACACCAGTGTGGTGTTTTGAAAGAAAATGGCCCCCAAAGGGAGTGGCACTATTAGGAGGTGTGGCCTTGTTGGAGGAAATGTGACACTGTAAGGGTGGGCCTTGAGGTCTCTTTTGCTCAAGCTTCCCTCAGTGTAACTGTCAACTTCCTGTTGCCTGCACGAATTAGCACTCTCAGCTCCAGCACATCTGCCTGCACACTGCCATGTTCCCCATCATTATGATAATGGACTGAACCTCTGAAACTGCAAGCAAGTCCTGCCAATCAAATGTTTTCCTCATGAGGGTTGCTGTGGTCATGGTGTCACTTCACAGCGATAGAAACCCTAAGACACACCAGTAATTCCTCAAGTGTGGCAGTGGTTTTGTGGTTGTTTTTTAAAAGGGAGACTATTTCCTTAAAATGTATACGGAAGTATTTTGGGAGAAAGTGGCATGTCTGAGTTGTTTCAAAATAACCCAGTGTGCAAGGCTCAGTGGTTAAGAGCACAG
Source organism: Microtus ochrogaster (assembly GCF_000317375.1). NCBI lineage: Eukaryota > Metazoa > Chordata > Mammalia > Rodentia > Cricetidae > Microtus > Microtus ochrogaster. The sequence continues at coordinate 453,564 of NW_004949201.1, forward strand.
GCTGCTCTTCCAGAGGACCTGGGTTCGTTCAGTTCCCAGCACCCAGATGGCAGTTCACAAGCATCTACAACTCCAGTTCCAGGGGATTTGATGCCCTCTTCTGGATTCCAAAGGCACCAGGCATGTGTGTGTGCACATTTATATATGCAGACAAAACATCCATATACATAAAATAAAAATAAAAGCAACCAAGTGGGGCATTGATGGAAACAAAGATAAATACACCAACATTTCAAGATGGAGATTGTGATTCCTTGTCTGTTAATCCTGGCACTTGGAGGGCAGAGACAGGAGGATGGAGCATTTGAGTGATTAAAGGGTGGGAGACGCTCAGTGGTTAACAGCACTTCCTGCTCTTGCAGGGACCCAAGGATCTGAGTTTGTTTCCAGCACCCATATTAGGTGGCTCACAACTGCTTGTAACCCCAGTTCCAAGGGTTCTGATGTCATCTACTGGCCTCCAAAGGCAATTGTACTTACATGCATGTACCTACCCACAGAGATATAGACACATAATTAAAAATAAAGATAAAATCTTTAAAAAAAATAAAATAAATAAAACAAACCACACATGACTTAGGAAAATAAAATTACAGCAAATTTAGCCTTAAGGACTGGGGATATAACTCAGAGGTAGAGCCCCTGCCTAGAATCCCCAGTGAGGGGCGTGGCTTAGTGGCACAAAGCTTGCCTAGAATGCTGGAGTGTTTGGAGCCAGGCTGATGCAAGGCTTTTCCTGAGGCTCTTATGTATGGAGAAGGAAACCAAGAGTAGCAAGGCCAGTAGTGGCCCAGTGCCAGGCCCTTAGGGAAACTCCAATTTTGAATCCTGGAAACCTTACTCTTCTCTTGGGCTGTGGTTATCAGAATGTACCAGCTGTATGATTGGTCTGTGATGCACTGATATCCTGGGTTCCTCTTATGAAACCTCGCTTGATGAGCTTCCTGCTGACTCTGTCCAGATTCCCCCGACAACAGGATAAGATGCTGTACTGCTTAGTAAACTTGCTGGGTGAGTCATCAGTGCAGACAGAACTCCGATCCCCGCTCTGTCTCATCGATTTTCTCGTCCCTGGTCCTCCCCTTCCACATCTCACCATTTGGGACTCTTATTCCTGTAGGATCAGGTTCCTGAAGTCCCTTGGTTTCATCTTCGCTACTGCAAACAACAAACAGAATTTATAATTTAATTGTCTTTCACCAGAAGTTCTAGCACTGGGCGGAATGAGTGTTCTCATGAGCTGAGCCGAGGAGATTGGCTTTATAGGCGTGAAAGGGCAGAGGAGAAACAACGGAACAAAAAATGAACTGACATAGAGAGATGGCTCATCGGGTAAAGGGGCTGCAGCCACGCCTGAGGACCTCAGTCTGATCCCTGGGATCCACAGGTGCTCACACAGTGGAAGGGGAGAACCAACAGCCAAAAGTTATCCTATGACCTCCACATGTGTGCTGTGACATACATGTGCCCATACACACAACACCCTCTAACCCACACACTAAGGAATAAACATAATAGAAATTATGTAAAATAAAATAAAAGTCAGTAAGAAAGATTGATGGGAGCCGGGCGGTGGTGGCGCATGCCTTAATCCCAGGGTTTAGGAGGCAGAGGCAGGCGGATCTCTGTGAGTTTAGGGCTTGCCTGGTCTACAGAGTGAATTCCAGTACAGCCAGGTTTACAGAGAAACCCTGTCCGGGGCGGGGGAGGGAGGGTTGATGGGTTCAAAGTTCACAGCCACTTTCCAAACAAACACAAAACCAGGGCTCCGGCTCAGTGGTCAAGAGGACCATGAGTCCAGAACCCAGCCGTACCAGGCAGCTCACAACCTCATATAACTGTCTCCAGAGGGTCTAATGCCCTCTTCCAGCCTCTGTGGGCATTCACACACACACACACGCACACACACACAAACACACTCACACACAGTCACACACATACATTCTTCCTCACATACACACTTACATACATATATGCACACCCACTCACATGCAGGATTACTCATACACACACAGCACACATTCACATACACGCTCACATAGACACACACTCACCTACACACACAAACACACATTCACGCATTCTCTTTTGCACACACACTTATACACACACATGCATTCACACTCACATGCAGGAGCATTCACATACACGCTCACACACACAAACGCATATTCACATACATACACTCATCTACACACAAACACACATATATACTCTCACATACAGACACATTCCCATACACAAACATTCTCTCACACACACTTATACACACACATGCATGCACACTCACATACACCACATACACACTCTCTCACACAATTAAAAACGTGTGTGTGTGTGTGTGTGTGCGCGCGCGCGTGTGTAAGGAGAGATGTCCTCTGTGCCCACAGAATCTGGCCTGTCTGGGAAGGCAGCCATTCTCTCTCCTGATTCCTTGAATAAACAAGTTGAACTCATGTTTTGGCACAGGGATGATGTTGGTTTGGTTTGTTGGTCCTGATGAAGGAGGTGGAGTCCAACCAACAGCCACCTGTAAATTTGATTTGACAATTCCAATAAACACACGGAAAGGTGATTGGTCTCCTTAACCACTCGGAAAACACAAATTGAAACTATTACACACGCTGCAGATGTCCAAACAAACAAGCATCTCTTATTGTTGGTGCCATGGTGAGACACTCCTCTGACATGGAGGATGGAGTTGCTGGCTGGCAAAGTTGTCAGGCAGCTCCCAACTGCAGCTGAGCGTGGTGACCGGCGGTTGTCCTTGCAGTCTCTGGGAAACGTGCGTGTGCGTACATGCACTAGGACAGCCGCTGCTGGCTTTGTTTGCATAGGCTGAAACGACCAAGCCAATGTCTGCCCACAGTGCATGGTAAATCAATACTCCACAAGCCACAAGATGGGAGAAGATCTGCCAAACACAATTCGGAAAGAGTTTAGGCAATTAAGGTTAAGGAGATAAGCCAGACACAACAGAGCAAGGCAGACAGTCAGGAAAGAGGTGCTCTTTCTTTGGACTTGGAGGCCCGCTCTGCTGTCCTGGCTGACCTGGGATTCATTGTGCCACCAGGCCCTGCTGATGGTGCCCAGGGCTTGGCGCATGCTAGACAAGCGCTCTCCCAACAGAGCCCCAGCCCCAGCCCTGCCTCTTTTTCTGTGTTCCCGATCCCCCAATAGATATCAGAAGACGCAAATGTCTGCATACTCAGAGTCCAGATCTCAATGACTCCGGGTGTGACAGGAATCTCCCACATGGCACTGAGTCTTCCACCAGCGCCTGAATCAGTTCAGTTCCAACCTTGGGGATTGTCCCTGTGGACCCAAGACTGCCCACTGCCACAGATGCCCATCACAAGCCCCAGGCAGTGAGGGCTTCCGCTGAACTGGTTGTGAGTTGAGGCTGCAAAGCCCCGTTCTTGGGTTCCATTAATTTTTTAGGTTAGCTCACAGACCTCAGGAAAACACTCACTTCAGTTTACCATTTCTTCCCTCTCTCCCCCCTTTCTTAAAAAACATATTTGTTAGCCGGGTGGTGGTGGTGCACACCTTAATCCCAGCACTTGGGAGTCAGAGCCTGAAGATCTCTGTGAGTTCAAGGCCAGCCTGGTCTACAGAGTGAGTCCAGGACAGCCAAGACTGTTACACAGAGAAACCTTGTTTTGAAAAACAAAACTACACACACACACACACACACACACACACACGTTTATTATTACTGTGATTACTGTGTGTATAAGGTACATGTACAATGTATGTGTGTATTTGTATGTATAGATGTGTGTTAGTGCAGGCTCACCTGTACTCCAGCATGAGGGTCAGAGGACAACTTTCAGGGATTCATTCTCTCTTTCTGTCATGGGTTTCAGGGATCTGGGGACCCAGAGATTGAACTCAGGTCCTCTGCCTTGCATGGCAGATACTTTTACCTGCTGAACCATGTCGTGGGCCTTCCCCTTCCTCTTTCTTTCTTTCTTTCTTTCTTTCTTTCTTTCTTTCTTTCTTTCTTTCTTTCTTTCTTTCTTCTGTCTCTTTCTTTCTCTTTTCTTTCTGAGGTAGGGTCTCACTCTGTAGGCCAAGCTAGTCTCGAACCCGAGGCGAACCTCTGCAATAGCCACAAGTTTCTCTAACCACTGAGCCACCTCTCTCAACGTTTAGGCTTATAATAGATGCACTTCCATCTGGGTGGTTGGAGGCCATAGGTCTCTCAGACACAGCAGGTGAAAAGTTCACTAGAAGTTTTATTCTTTTTTTCATTTGTTTGATTTTTTTTGAGACAAAATCTCAGGTTGGTTTCAAATTTGACCCGAGGCAGAGGAAGACCCTGAATACACCTGACCCTCCCACCTCCACACCCTAAGTGCTGGGACCACCCATGAGCCCAGGGAATTCCTGCTGGCTAGACACTCTGACAGCTGGTTGTGCTTTTTATAAACGAATATGCAGTGTTTACATCTACAAATGACATCCACAATTTGTTTAAAGAATAGATACAATTTATATGGGGCTTCTAAATTTTTTTTTTGGTAATGGTGGGTTTTTGTTTTGTTTTTTGAGACAAGGTTTCTCTGCATGACCCTGGCTGTCCTGGAACTTGCTCTGGAGACCAGGCCGCCCTTGAACTTGGGTATCCACTTGCCTCCCTAGTGTGTGTGCCACTTTGACCAGCCTAAGTACATCTCTTTTAAACATTTATTTATTTGATCGCTTGTGTGTATGAGTGAGTGTGTCCCTGTAGATAGTGAGTGTGTCCCTGTAGATAGTGAGTGTGTCCCTGTAGATAGTGAGTGTGTCCCTGTAGATAGTGAGTGTGTCCCTGTAGATACACCTGCCTTGCATGCGCATGGCGGTCAGAGGACCACCCGTGGGAGGTTTCCTGTTCTACCTCTATGTGGAGTCTGGGCACTAAACTCCCGTCATTAGACTTTTGAGTCAAGTGCCTCCCTCATTGGCTGTCTTGACAACCCTAAAAATAAATTTTGTAAGAAAAGATTTATATGCAACTAGATTAACAATAACCAATATGTTGTTTATTATAACTTTTTGAGATATTTAAATTTTGTACACTTGTTTATTTACTATGTGAGTATGTGTGTGTTTGAGAGCACCAGAGCTTATTGGTGGAGAGACACGCCTTTAAACCCAGAATTGGGAGGCAGAGGCAGGCAGATCTCTGTGAGGCCAGCCTGGTCTACAGAGGGAGTTCCAGGACAGGCAGAGCTACACAGTGAAACCCTGCTTTGAAAAACAAAAAATCAAAACAAAAACAAAAGGAGTGCCACCCCCCCCCCTCTCTCTCTCTCACACACACACACACACACACACATTCCTAAGGTCATACAAAATTATATTTTTCTAGACCAGAGAGATAGGCCTATGGGCTATTGTGACATTTTGTTTTGTTTCTGTTTTTGTCTATTTGTTTGTTCTGAGGCAGCGTCTCACTGTGCAGCTCTGCCCAGGCTGGAACTTCCAGTGCAGATTAGGCTGGCCTTGAACTCACAGAGGTCTGCTGGCTACTACCTCCTGAGTGCTGGGATTAAAGTCACGCACCACCGCCAGCTCCAGTTTGTTTTAGAGCTAGGGCTCAGGTATCCCAGAGTGACGCAGAACTTCCTGCGTCGTCAAGAACGTCCTGACCTCTTACCTGGCCACTTACTTCTGCCTCCCATGTGTCAGGATTGCAGACTCCAGAGATTTGGACTGAGGTCCTCACTGTGTTAACTCACTGAGCCATTTCTTCAGACCCATTTGCTCTATAAGACACATACTCTAAGGTGATTTATGACAGCAACATAAAACAGACTAATACAGAGAAAGAGCCAAAGTCCTGGTCCACATGACGAGGCCCTGTGTTTTCTTTACCAAGCCCTTGGGAGATGGAGGCAGAAGCAGTGCAAGTTCAAGACCAACACAGGCTACATAGAGAGTCCGAAGAAAGTCTGGGCTACAAAGTGAGACTTAAGAAAGCCTCGGCTACATAGTGAGTCTGGAGACTCTGTTCAAAAAATAAGAAAAAGCAGAATAAAACAAGTTGAGCACAGAGATGTGTTGCAAGATATTTGGCCACGCTCTGACATTGTCAATAACATTTTCCCTTGAACCGGGGCTGAACCAGCAACTAGCCAATCGAAATTAGCCATAGAAAAGCTGGCAATTTTGATAGAGAAGACACCCAGGAGGAAAGAGTGGGGACTGGATTTAGTGCTGCTTTTGGGTTTGGGGATGAGTGAAGACACGCTCTCTTGCTGGGTCTCTTGCCAAAAAGCAAGGTCAGCTGGTCGCTTCTTGGCTTCTCTGATCCAGCAGGTTTTCACTCCCCACATCTGACTTCCCAGTCTTTGTTAGTAAATAGAATAAAGGCTTAATTTAAATCTACATATCTCAGCCTTGGCAGAGCCATGGCCGAGAAATAGTAAGCCCCGGCAGGTCTCTGCCAAAATGGGTGCTAACTGCAGGCCAGGGCCCACAGAGGATGATTAAAATATCAGTAGATTCATGTGCACACCTATAATCCCAACATTTTGGTTGAGGCAGGTGGATCACTGAAGTTTGAGGCCAGCCTGCTTATAGAGTAAGACTTTGTCTCAATAAATAAAAATAAATAGGGGCTGGAGAGATGGCTCAGTGGTTAAGAGCATTGCCTGCTCTTCCAGAGGTCATGAGTTCAATTCCCGGCAACCACATGGTGGCTCACAACCATCTGTAATGAGGTCTGCTGCCCTCTTCTGGTCTGCAGACATACACACAGACAGAATATTGTATACTGTATACATAATAAATAAATATTTAAAAAAATAAAATAAAAATAAATAAATAAATAAAATTCTGGGAGTAGATTTACATGTCTCTAATCCCAGCACTTGAGAGCACAGATGCAGGTGGATCTCTGTGAGTTCAAGGCTAGCTTGGTCTACGCTGGGAGTTCAGGCAACCCAGAGCTACATTGAGACCCTGTCTCAAAGATAAACAAATCGGGGCTGGAGAAGATAAGCTGAGGACCCAGCTGGCATAAGGCAACACCCACATATCTCAATTTTTACAAACATGAGGCCCATTTTTGGAGAAGTACTACCTCATCCATCCCCACGGCCTTCCTGCCATCAACAGGAGGCTTGCTCTCTCTGTCTCTCTCTGTCTCTGTCTCTCTCTCTCACACACACAGATAAAAGCAGAATAAATCTAAAAATATAAACTAAAGCCGGGCGGTGGTGGTGCATGCCTTTAATCCCAGCACTCGGGAGGCAGAGGCAGGAGGATCTCTGTGAGTTCGAGACCAGCCTGGTCTACAAGAGCTAGTTCCAGGACAGGCTCCAAAACCACAGAGAAACCCTGTCTAGAAAAACCCAAAAAACAATGGCAGTGGGTTTTTGATCCTACTGCACATGCTGGCTTTGGGGGAGCCTAGGCAGTTTGGATGCTCACCTTACTAGACCTGGATAGAGGTGGGCAGTCCTTGGGCTTCCCACAAGTCAGGGAACCCTGATTGCTCTTTGAGCTGATGAGGGAGGGGGACTTGATCGGGGGAGGGGGAGGGAAATGGGAGGCTGTGGTGGGGAGGAGGCAGAAATCCTTAATAAATAAATAAATTAAAAAATAAATAAATAAAATGATGACACATTTGAAATAAAAAAAAAAGAAAATAAAAATATAAGCTAAAAATAGGAAGACCGAGGCCACGTGATTGAAGCCCTAAGATCTCTGCAAAGGGGCCCGGGCTGTAGCTGGCTGGTGGCCTGCAGTCCTCGTTATTTCCCCATATGCGAGGCCATCCCATGTAGCTGACCATTGTCTTATTGTCTGCTTCCCATATGTGAGACCGTCAATCTATCCACACATCTCAAGAATTGAGGGTGTGGTAGCCACGCTGCCAAGCAGGTGTCCCAGCACTGCCTTCTTCCACAGCGTGCAGGCTCACTCGGCTCCTTCCAAACCATGCTGGAACCTTCAGGATGCATCCTGGTGTACCCATGGGTTAGAACTGGGCTGGTTGCCTGGTTCCTGGACCAGCATGCTTAGGGCTGGGGGAGGTCCCCGTGCTCTCAGACGCTCAGTGCTCCATACTGAGGATTGGGGGTCAATGTGCAGCATTCCTACAGCGCTCTCTCATGTACTGTAACACCGGACCCCACTGATGTTCACTCTCCAATACTCAATCCACTGACTGCATGAAGGACCCTCAGAGTGTTTGCTCCCTGATTCAGGAGCCTCGTCCATTCCAAGAAGCCTCAGGACCCTGTGTGTTAACCTATGCCTGTAATTTCTAGTGCTTGCAGGCTAAAGCAAGTAGATTACTATGAGTTAGATGCCAGCCTAGGCTCCATAACAACATCCGTGTCTCCAAAAGAGACACTCTGTAGAAAAGAGAAGCCTCTGGAGACTCAGTGAACACACACATACACACACACACACACACAAAAGAAGAAAGCAGTGGCTACCATCCTTGGTGACAATGAAACTATGGGATGGGGTGTGGCTCAGCTCTAGTGGCTCAGTGAGGGGCTTGGCGTGGCTCAGTGGTAGAGCCCCTGCCTAGAATTCCCCAGTGAGGGGCTGGGGGGTGTGGCTCAGTGGTAGAGCCCCTGCCTAGGATCCCCCAGTGAGGGGCTGGGATGTGGCTCAGTGGTAGAGCCCCTGCCTAGAATCCCCCAGTGAGGGGCTGGGGTGTGGCTCAGTGGTAGAGCCCCTGCCTAGAATCCCCCAGTGAGGGGCTGGGGTGTGGCTCAGTGCTAGAACACCTGCTTGGCATGCAAGAGGCCCTGGGGTCCAATTCGAGCCGCACACACCAAAACAACCCTTCTGGAATGTAATTGACAGGTGACCGAGGTGACAATGCAGCAGCTGCTGTGTGTCTGCAGGCTGTGATTTACCAGTGCTCCTACCATGGCACGTGCCTGCAGTGAGAGGACGGCCTGCAGAGTCGGTTCTCTCCTTTCACCGTGTGGGTTTTGGGGATCAAGCTCCAGCTGTCAGCTCCCCAGCTCCCCAGCACTTGTTCGTGGGGTATTTAGATGGAGAGCTTAGTCTGCAACTCAGGGTTACCTCAAACTTAGGGTCCTCCCTGTATTCGAGCTCTCTGGAGGAACAGATCTGATAGGATGAATACACACATGCACACACACACTCACATGCACACACACACACGTGTGTACGCACACATGTGCATGCATGCACGCACACACATATGCATTCCCCTTACATGCCAGATGAGGCCATTGGGGGCAGAGAATCTCAAGTTCCAGGTCAGCCTGGGATACATAATGAGATCCTGTATTAGAGAGAGAGAGAGAGAGAGAGAGAGAGAGAGAGAGAGAGAGAGAGAGATATTAATCCCAGCACTCAGGAGGTAGAGGCCAGCCATGCTGTATGAGTTCAAAGCCAACCTGGTCTACTTAGGGAATTCCATGTCAGCCAAGGCTACATAGTAAGTTTTTGTTTCAAAACTAAACAATAATTTAAAATTGAGGATGGAGAGCAATTAAGAGCCCTGGCTGTTCTTGTAGAAGACCTGGGTGTAGTAATAGGAGCGGCGGGGCTGCGTCCCCAGCACCCCGGCCGCCTGGCTAGCTTATACCCCGAAATAATTACACGGACACTGTATTCTTTTAAACACTGCTTGGCCCATTTCTATCTAGCCTCTTCTAGGCTAATTCTCACATATTAAGTTAGCCCATTTCTAATCATCTGCATAGCACCGCTAGGTGCGCTTACCGGGAAGATTCTAGCCTACGTCCATCCTGGGTCAGAGCTTCATTGTGTGTCTGCCCGGAAGAGGGGGGCATGGCGTCTCTAAGCTCACTTCCTCTTCTTCCCAGCATTCTATTCTGTTTACTCCACCCACCTATGTTTTAACCTATCAGGGCGAAGCAGTTTCTTTATTGCTTAACCAATGAAATCAACAGATTGATATATGACACTCCCACATCACCTGGGTTTGGTTCCCAGTACCCAAATGGTGGCTCCCAAGCACCTGCAACTCCAGCTCCAGAGGACCTGAGGCCTGCACACGTGGCACACTTACACACGTGCAGACAAAACACTCATGGGCATAGAATAAAAATGGATGCATCTTAAAAACAAAGAGAAAGTAAGTGTTAGAACAGGAGAGGTGGTGAGAAGGTAAACATAGGGAAAGCCCGATGGAGGAGGCTACTTTAACGCAGACCCGAGCTGGTCAGTTTTCAACAACTTGACCTAAACTAGAGTCTCTGGGGAAGGAGGAAGCTCAGTAAAGAACTGTTTGCATCAGACTAGCCTGCAGGCAAGTCTGTGGGAACGTTTTCGTGACTGATGATTGTGCTCAGCCTGCCGTACAGGTGGTCCTAGGCTGAGCAAACCCGGGAGAGCAAGCCAGTAAGCGCCTGCCTGAGTTCCCGCCTTGGCTTCCCTCGATGCTGGCCTACTATGGGGACACGGAAGAAATCCCACACCAGCTCAGAACTGAGTTATTTATTGAGGGGTAGACTCACAGATCACAACCACAGCAAAGCACCTTCCTCCCCAGGCCGTTTCTGGTCCTGTCGTCTATCAGCAATAGGAAGCCAAGTAGGGGTCTCAGGTACCCCAGCTGGCCCTGAACTCCCGCGCGTCCCGTCTTCACGTCTCCTGCTCTGGGATCCCGGGAGTGCACCCCCACTCCTGGTTTATGAGGTTTATAGGGAACAACCCAGGACTTCGGGCATGCTAGGCAAGCAGTGTGCCAAATGAGTTACATCTCCACATCTCCAGGCCAGAGTGGGACTCGGGGAGGGAAGGAGGGTACAGCGCTGAACCCTCAGGAGAGTGTTCCCTCCCTTGAGGACTCATAGAGCAAAGGCCCTGTGCTTGCCATACAATATACCTTAGGTCACCATTTCTCAACCTCTGGGTTGCAATCTCTTCAAGGGTGGCATATCAGATATCCTGCATATCAGATATTTATAATATGAATTATATTATATTAACAGCAGCAAAATTAGTTATGAAATAGCAACAAAAATAATTTTATGGTTGGAGGTCACCACAACATGAGGAGCTATACTAAAGGATTGCAGCATTAGGGAGGCTGAGAACCCGGCCTTAGGCACTCACGGGGTATTAATTGGTGAGAAGGGGGCAGGTGGAAGTCACTGGGTCAGAGAGATGACAGGGGTAGATCATGTGGGGACTTGTGGACCACACCTAGGGCTTCACCTTGTCCTGAGAGCCAGATGATAGGCCTTGAGTGTGCTGAGCTAGTAACCCCACACAGCTGTTCCTCGGCTCTTCATGGATGGGTGGGGAAGGGCTGCTTGCTAGTCCCGGCTGGAGATGGATAAACAGGACCAGGGAGGAACCACAGTGGAGGGAGAAGCCAGCGGGTACCAGGTAGGTAGGTCAGATGAAGAGGTGGCTCTGGGGCTGGAAGTGGGTGTGACAATGACTTGGCCAGGCAACCTGGCAGGACCAGGTGGAGTCCAGTTCATAATGGGGTTTCCTAAGCCAACCCTGCAGGGACTATGCTGATCCCAGGCTTCTGAGTCATAGGGTTGTCGTGGGGTTGCAGACACCTGCTGGTGACTGGTTCCAGGTGTCCCCCAGCCAAGGCGGCCGCTTTTTTTGGCCTTTACACAGGTCTCTGGAAGGTGTGGCTGTGGAGAGCTGACCTGGCTAAGGTAAACACAACCCTCGGGCCTCAGAGGCCAGCAGCGGTCCCCCAGTGCCCTCAAACCGGAAGTAGGAAGTGACGGAAGAGAGAAGGCGCGAAGGAGTTCGTGAGCACACACGTGACCGGGCATAGATGACCTGCATCGCCTTGGGTCAGTAAAGGAGAATCCTGGCCCAGAACCTGCAGGAAGGGTCTGAGGGATGAAGGAAATGCCATAGGTGGTGCTGGGGTGGGCTGCAACGAAGCTCTCTGACTTCCTTAGCTCACGCTCTTGCCGCTCTCCCCAGTTTCCAAAGCCCAACGGTCCAGCATTTAAGGTGCCGGACACTCCCAGTCCTCCAGCATCACGGAAAGAACAATGGAGTGTTCTGTAAAGCAACGCTTTGGAGATTTCATTAGAGACCCATCCCAGGGATTGACACCGCCTCCTGCCTCCGCTCCCCAGCCTGTTTGTTAACGGGTTCTGTGATTTGTCCAGTGTGGTGAGGATGTGGGAGGTGCTGGAGAGCCCGCCCCATATTCTGGCTTTTTGTGTCTCTTGTGCCCAAGTTGAGACCCCCAAGAGAGACCACCACCGGGATCCAGTCAAGTCCAGAGTGCAAAAGCAAGGTTTATTCAGCGCACTCTCCAGCCAGGCTGGGGGCTTGACCGCTACTCGATGCAGCGCAGTGGGGAAGAACCCTCCTCCTCATTTGGGGTTGACATATATAGGCAAAAACCGCAAGCCAGGTTTACTCAGGATCTAGGGAGTTAGTTTGGCTGAGTACAGGGGATGGACTACTTCTGCATACCCCCTTCCTCCTTTAAGCGTCTACTTCTGCTTCTGTGCCCCCCCCCCGCCCTCCCCCTGAGCAGTTATTTTCTGCTCCACCACAAAGCTGGGTGTTGACAGGGGCTAGCTGCTAGGGACAGTTGTTGTTTTTTTCCCCTGCTGACTCCTATGATGTTGCAAAGGGCATGTGTCTTAACCAGATCCTAATCAAGTAAAGCTTCTTAAAGTTTTCCATGTCCTTACAGTGTCCCAATTCACTTTCCCTGCCGAAGTAGCCACCATCCTGATGCCACCTGCAGGGCTCCCTCACCTGAGGACCAGGCCGTGTGGTTTTGTCCACGCTTTTCTTCTTTACACAGCCTTGGTGATTTCATTACAGTAACCGAGCGACAATGCGGTCTAGAGGAAGAACTTGTTTATAATCGCCTAAGCCTGTAGTGAACCATCTTTGCTCAAGCACAATTAGAAAATCCCCAGTGAGGTGGTTGGTGAGATGGTTCATCAGATACTTGCCACTGGGTTCGATGGACCGAGCTAGCTTGAGCTTGATCCCTTAGCCTGCATGGTGGAATGAGAGAACCAACTCCCTAAAGTTGTCCTCTGACCCCCAGGTGAACACACACACACACACACACACACACCACCACCACCACCACCACCACCATCATCATCATACACACACTTTGCATAAGTGTAATCATAATCTTTCCCCAGCAAAGCAATTCACTGACTGGGTAAAAGGCAATCTGTCCGTTGGTCACTGTTTTGATTTCTGAATCGTGACGCCATGATGCTCCCCTGTGTCTGGCTTTATGAGTCTCCCCACAGCACGAAGCCTTTTGTTAAAGCTTTCGGCTTAACCGACATTTTTCACTAACAAGTCTTCCAGTTGTTTCTCAGAGATGGTGAAGGAATAATTTCAAACACTTCTGTTTGTAAAGATTTATTTATTTTTATTTTATGTGTATGAAAGTCTTGCCTGCTTTTATGTGTACCACATGCATGTAGTACCCAGGGGGGACAGAATGGGGTGCTGGATCCCTAGAAACTGGAGTTACAGATGCCTGTGAGTCACCATGTTGGTGCTGGGGTTTGAAGCTGGGGTTTGAAGCTGGAAGAACAGAGTATTCCTGACTGCTGAGCCACCTCTCCAGCCCTATTTATTTCATGTGTAAGTGTGTGCCCACTTGTTAGTGTGTGTGAACTCAGGTGCCCAAGGAGGTCAGGAAAGGCCTCAGATTTCCTGGGGCTGGAATTCCGCGTGGTTTGTGAGCCCCCAGATGTGAGTGCTAGGAACTGAATCTCAAGAGTACTAAACTCTCTCAACCACAGTCATCTCTCCAGCCCTCATTATTTAAAACTTTACCATTTATTATTATCAGTGCGTGTGTGCACTGTATGTGTGTGTGCACATGTGCTGTGTGTGTGTGAGCGCGCGTGCTATGTGTGTGCGTGCATGTGCACTTGTGTGACGGTGTGTTGATGGGTTTCTGTCCTGCCTGTTCCGGCAGTGGTTAAGTCCCAAAGAAATCACACAGAGGTCTACATTAATTATAAACTGATTGGCCTAGTATCTCAGACTTTTTTTTTTTTTTTTTTTTTTTTTTTTTTTTTTTTTTTTTTTTGGTTTTTCGAGACAGGGTTTCTCTGTGGTTTTGGAGCCTGTCCTGGAACTAGCTCTGTAGACCAGGCTGGTCTCGAACTCACAGAGATCCGCCTGCCTCTGCCTCCCGAGTGCTGGGATTAAAGGCGTGCGCCACCACCGCCTGGCTATCTCAGACTTCTTATTAACTCTTTTTTTAATGACTTATTTGTTTTTATTTTATGTGTATTGTTGTTTTGCTGGCATTATGTCTATGTGAGAGTGGATGCCCTGGAACTGGAGTCACAGACAGTTGTGAGCTACCATATGGGTGCTGGAAGTAGAACCCGGGTCTTCTGGAAGAACAGCAAGTGCCCTTAACCTCTGAGCCACCTCTCTAGCCCTAAAATTTAAGGCTTTTTTTTTTGTTGTTGTTGTTTTTGAGACAGGATTTCTCTGAAGCTTTGGAGCCTGTCCTGGAACTACCTCTTGTAGGCCAGGCTGGACTCGAACTCACAGAGATCCCCCTGCCTCACCTTCTCATTCTTTCTTTACTATAATAAGGAAATCATCTTGATCTAAAAGCAATTTACTTGTAGGTATATTATATTATCCATAAATCTCACTTCAGAATAATGAAAGAATATAAAAGCATTTGTTATGACATAAATCCATGATGATAAAAATAAAAACGGCAGTTATCCCAGGAATTAAGAAGTGGGTGGTGAGGAGGCAGACTGCAAAGGGGCTCAAAGGAACTTTCTGGAATGTTGGAAACAGTCTTTCCCTGAAATAGGGCAGTGTATAGTTGTCAAAACCCATCAAATAGGACAGTTAAGGCTGGCAGATTTTTGTTGCAATTCAACAGTAAATTATATCTTTCATGAGTGGAATCAAACATACATTCAAAAATATCTGTACAGAAACTTTAAAAATGCATTTGGCTATTTAATCTTTAATCCCAGCACTTGAGCGGTAAAAGCAGGAGGATTTCTGTGAATTCAAGGCCAGCTGGTCCACCTGGAAAGACCCTGTCTCAAAAATCAAACACAAAGACAAACAAGAAGAAGAGGGAGGGAAGGAGGGAGCAGAGAACACAGCATCAACCATTCAAAGACAAACTGAGCACTAGGACCTTTCCTAAATCACACAAAAAGTCTTAATTCTGTGATGGATGCACACATGCAGGTGTATGACATACGCGTATGATGTACGTGTATGGTATGCGTGTATATACGTGTGCTGGCTTCTGATGTAAATATGAAATGCTGGGTTATGGTGTCCGAAGGCTCTGTGCAGGCTTTCAGACAGAAGCGAAGGGTTGGCAGATACAGGTCTTGGCATGTGTATGTGTGCTTACTTGTGTGTGGGCATGCGTGTCCACGTATGTATGTGCACATAGATGTGTGGGCACATGGAGGCCTGAGGTTGATGTTGGCTGTCTTCCGAATGGTGGCTTCTTATATGCTGAGGCAGGATCTCTTTCTTGGACCCTGTCATCAGTTTGGCTAGTCCATTCGGCTTGCTCCAGCAGCTGCCCTTCATCCCTGCCTTCTACTTGCTGGGATCACAGTCGCCCCGCCCACCCAGCTTCCCCAGTGGGTGCTAAGGTTCAGAACTGTGGTCTTCATGCTTGTGTGACAAGAACTTACCTATTGAAACATCTTCCCAGGATAATGTGTGGAAAGGGGGGAAGGGAGAGAGAGAATGTGTGTATAGGCCGGCAAGTGTGCACACATGCATCCAAGTGCATGCGTGCCTATGTACACATGCATGTGGAAGCTGGAAGCCAATGCCTGTTGCCTTTTTCGATCATTCTCTTCTGTATTTTTGAGACCCAGGCTCTCACCTAAGCTGGAGTTTACCGGTTTGGCTAGACTGGCTAGCCGCTGAGCTCCAGGGACCCAACTGTCTCTGTGTGTCAGGCCCAGTTGTCACTCGAGTGCTGGAGATGGAGCTCCAGTCCCCTGGCCCAGCAGGCATTGCACTGACCGAGCAACTCTCCGGCCTCTCATTCCTATTTTTTTTAAGCAACAAAATAGCAGATGCAATTGGATTGTCACGGCGGATACCTGAAAAGCTTGCCTGTCAGGAGCTTGTGTGTGCAAGAGGATTAATGTGTGGATCAGGGAGTTCCGGTGACAGAAACGACAGGCAGGGTAAGGGAATTAAGTCTCCATCATTTATATCAAGGAGGTCAGAGATAGTTTTAAATTTGATTCACCTGGAATTAACGCTAATAAACAAAAGGAAAAATACAAATTGCACCAGAAGTGTGGCTCATGCTATAACCCTAGCGTTGCGGAGGCCAAAGCAAAGAGCTCCTGTGGCTTCAAAGCCTGGGCTACAGAGTGAGGGCTCGTCCAATAGAACAGGGACTACAAACTGCATGACACACAAGGACGAATCACGTCTCTATGGAACACACAAGTTTCCCACAAACAGGCAACAAAGGGATGATCCCATGAGGAAGATTATTCACATAGAATATGATAGGTGGTTCATAGGAAAGGAAATGAAAATGGTTCTTGGGGCTGGAGAGACTGTTCTGGG
>NW_004949201.1:471326-475609 GCF_000317375.1 Microtus ochrogaster
CACACACACACACACACACACACACACACACACACACACACACACACGGATACTTCTTTTCAATAGACCTAGTAGGTAAAAGACAAGATTGGTAATGATCTTGTGTTGGCCAGACCTCAGGGTTTGTGGCTGTGATATGAATGGATGCAATCTCCATGGGGAACAGTTTGTAGCACCCATTAGTTTTGCACCCAACTGCCTGACCCAGGACTTCAGACCTAGGACATCTGTGTGCAATTACAAATGATGTCCCATGGTTCCCCAGAGTCACACGGTGTGACATAGCAAAGGTAGCATCTGTAGGGGGGCTTTTTACATAATGGGAGGACAGAGAGCCAGCAGGATGGTTCTTCCAGTGGAGACCCTTGCAGCCAAGCCTCGTGATCTGTGTCCAGGTCCTGGGACCCATATGGCAGAAGGAGAGAACTGACCCCCAGACATCTCTGGCCTCCACAGGTGTGCCACGGCACACACCTGCCCCCACCCCATTCATCCGCACAAAATACATTTTTAAAAAGGTAACAGAAACAAAAGAGACAGGGATAGAAGATTGGGATGCAGCAACTCAGTGGTCCATACTTGCCTAGACTCCACCAGTCAGAGGCTGGCGGTATGATCCAGCAGTAGAATGTTTGCCTAGACTTCAGAAGCGAGGGGTTGGTGGTGTGGCCTGGGGTAGAAGGCCAGCCTAGAGTTTAGTGGGGAGGGACTGGGGTGGGGCCAGGGCAGCGTATGCAAGATCCTGGATTTAATCCCCAGTACAACAAAATAAATAACCTTCCCAAAGAAACGCAAAATCCACACAGAATTTCTAATACAGCCATGAAAAGCCAGTCTGTCAACACAGCCTCGGCAGTTTTACTGCGGCAGCCAGAAGCGACCGATACAAGGCTTTTGGTCCCATGCCTTTAATCCCAGTGTTCGGGAGGCAGAGGCAGGTGAAGTCCTGTGAGTTCGAGGCCAGCCTGGTCTACAGAGCCAGTTCTAGGATGGTCAGAGCTACTTAGCAAGATCCTGTCTCAAAAAACAAACAAACAAAACAAAACAAACAAACAAGCCGTCCTGCTTGCTGTCCTAAATGAGTGTCCTCCTTCAACAGCCAACAGCCTGCTTGATGTCTCTAGGTGGGTGACTGGTGGCTATCACAGATGCTGTGATTTAGACGTGGTTTGTCCCCCTAAGGAACATATGTTAGACGCTTGCTTTCCAGTGGGGTCTTGGCATTAAAACGTGATGGAATTTTATTTTATTTTTTATTAACTTTTTAAAGAGGTAGGCTCTGTAGCCCAGTTTGAGTTGTTAGCCTCAAACTCCTTACGTAGTCAAGGATGGCCAGCCAGTGATGACATTGAACTCCAGGTCAGCCCTCCTCTACCTCCTAAGTGCCGGGATTATAGCTGTGTGCACTTTTATTTGCTTCCTGGAGATGAAGCCAGAGTGGACGAGCTCTGTACCAAGCTCCTTCCCTGGCTCCATGACAGACCTTCTCATGGTATGATTTAACTGCGAGGGAATTTGGTCTATCCTCTGCAGGGGTTAGTGAGGCCTTGGTGGACTGGCTAGTTCCAAGAATAGATTATTATAAATTGTTCTGTAATTGTGAGGTCTACCTCTGAACCCTCTTGCCTTTCTCTTTCACTGTGCTTTGCTGCCCTCACCACCATATTATATCTATAATATATCATATATGTATGTGTGTGTATCCCCCCCCCCCCCGAGACAGGGTTTCTCTCTGTCCAGGAACTCATTCTGTAGACCAGTTTTCTTGCTTATATTTTGAGGCAGGTTTCACCAGACAACCCAGGCCTCCCTCCTGCGCTGAAGGGTCTGCCTTAGCTAAATAGCAAGTTGGAGGCCAGCTTAGGCTATACTGGACCTGTCTCAACAAACCAGAAAATTAACCACTGAACAAAATGGACATGCCCAGAGCAGAACTTCTGGGCCGAGCAGTTAAAAGCAGACACTTCTCTCGCACAGTACTGGAGCTCCGGCCCCAGCACCCACACTGGCGTAATTCCAGCTCCAGGGGTCCTGTGTCTCTGAGCTCTGAGGGCATCTGCACTCATACGCACATATCCTCTCATGAAACACATAATTAAAAGTAATTAAAATAGGGCTGGAGAGATGGCTTAGTGGTCAAGAGCGCTTGCTTGTTCTTATAGAGGACCTGGGTTCGGCTCCCGATTCACATGTGTACAGAAATACATTGCAGCAAAACACACATACACATTAAATAAACAAGTATAAAAATAGCATAAATATTAAAAATATGTATGTATTAAATAATTAATTATATTATTGATTGATTGGTGATTGATCTAGTATATATGTATTGGCACGCGCATGTCACAGTGTTCTCGCAGAGGTCACAGGATAGCTTATGGGAGTC
Organism: Microtus ochrogaster; assembly: GCF_000317375.1. Taxonomy (NCBI): domain Eukaryota; kingdom Metazoa; phylum Chordata; class Mammalia; order Rodentia; family Cricetidae; genus Microtus; species Microtus ochrogaster. The sequence goes on from NW_004949201.1 coordinate 473,716, forward strand.
AGTTCTCTCACTCCCATCTTGTAAATTCTGGTGATCAGACTCAAGTTGTCAGGCTTGATAGTAAGCAATCCTTCCTGCTAAGTCATCGCTCTAGCCCCACCAAAGGAACATATGTTTTTTTAAAAGAAAAAGAAAATACTATGGCAGGAAAAATGGCTCAATGGTTAAGAGCATTGGCTGCTCTTCCAGAGGTCCCGAATTTTGATACCCAGCAACACATGCAGCTCACAACCATGAGTAACTCTGGTTCTAGAAATGTAATGCCCTCTTCTGGCCTCCTAGGGTACTGCACACACATGGTGGACTTACATGCATGCAGGCTAAACAACAATAGGTATACAAATTAAAGACAGGGTCTCTCTGTGTAGCCCTGGCTATCCTAGATCTCATTCTGTAGACCAAGCTGGCCTCAAACTCAGAGACACCCACCTGTGTCTGCCTCCTGAGTGCTGAGATTAAAAGCATGTGCCACTACTACCCAGCTCAAAATAAGTGTTTTTCAAGAGGAAAAAATAGAATCCTGATTTTTCCAGCTCCAATAATTTCCCCTCTTACTCACTCCAGCAGAAGTGTCCCTTTCTTGCAGTGGCTCAAGCTTGTCCTTGACTCCTGTTTCCTACCATATGGGGACCAATCTGACATCAGATTCCCTCTGATGCCTTCACAATTGATCTGAGGTGTGAGCATCTCTCCCGGACTCCCACCTGGTCTCCTCACCCACTCACAGTTTGGTTCCTGTATAGTTCAAACCCACTCAGGAGATAATGGCAGAGTTTGCTGTGAAGACTCAGATGTCTGCAGCCTTCCAGAAGACTCTGGAGGATACCACCAGCCTGATGACTTGCGTTGGATCCTGGAGACCCACCGGGTGGAGGGAGGGAACTGACTCCCGCCAGCTGTCCCGTGACCTCCACATGTGCAGTGTGGCAGATGCCGTGCCTCCCCACCCCACATCAGTCAATAAATGTGGGTTTTAGAGGAGTAGCAGCGTTCAGGGATGGATTAGTTCCTTGTTGCTGCTATGATAAAAACACCGCGACTGGGGGCTGGAGAGATGGCTCAGCGGTTAAGAGCATTGCCTGCTCTTCCAGAGGTCCTGAGTTCAATTCCCAGCAACCACATGGTGGCTCACAACCATCTGTGATAAAGTCTGGTGCCCTCTTCAGGCATGCACGCAGACTATTGTATACATAATAAATAAATATTTAAAAAAAAAAACAAAAAACCCCACCGTGACTAAGGCAATGCGTCAAAAAAAAAAAAAAGCCTTCAATTCATTGGGCTCATGGTTTCAGAGTTAGAGTCATGATGGCAGAGCAAAGGCATGGCAGCAAGGAACAGCTCAGAGCTCAAATCTTGAACTGCAAGCAGAAGCAGAGAGAATCCATTGAGGTTGGCAGGAGCCTTTTGAAGCTTCCAAAGCCCACCCCCAGTGACATACTTCCTTCAGAAAGGCCACACCCCCTAGTCCTTTCCAAACCGTTCCACTCAATGGGGACCAAGTATTCATATATATGAGCCAATGGAAATCACTCATTCAAAGCACCACAGGAGATGAGAGGACAATTGAAAATGACAGCAGAAATAAAAAGCAGAATCCAGAAGCAGAATGGTTATCTCAGTGTAGCTGTGCACCTCTAATCTTAGCACTGTGAGGTGACTGAATGGGAGAACTCTGAATTTCAGGCCAGCCTGGGCTACATAGCAAGACAATGTAGTAGAGAAGCAAACAGAAGCAGAATGTTCTGCACTTCTCAAGAACAATACTACAAATGAGAAAGGCAGGGGCTCTACCACTGGCCACAGCCCAGCCCCTCACTGGGGGATTCTAGGCAGGGGCTCTACCACTGAGCCACAGCCCAGCCCCTCACTGGGGGATTCTAGGCAGGGGCTC